>NC_091589.1:8370192-8377692 GCF_042767895.1 Penaeus vannamei
TGTGTCCGGCGGCTTGACCTTGGCTCCTCCCCCCCTACCTCCCCCCCCCCCCCCACCCCGAGGGACGTTTGGAAAGTACCCAGGCGTTACTGTTATAGCTGACGTAGCGAACACGAGGGGGGGGGGGGGTTGGGGAGGGGTATAGGGTAGGGGGAAGGAAAGGTAGGGTAGGGGAGGGGTATAGGGTAGGGGGGGTATGGGTGGAGGTAAGGGAGGGGAAGGGGAAGGGTAGGGGAGGGGTAAGGGAGGGGAAGGTGAAGGGTAAGGGAGGGGTATGGGGGTATAGGGTATGGGGAGAGGAGGGGAAAAGGAGGGAAAGAGAGGGGAAAGGAATGGGAGAGGAGAGGAGGGGAGAGGAGGGGAAATGGGAGGGGAGAGGAGAGGTGGAGAGGGGAGGGGAGGGGAGGAGAGAGAAGGAGAGGCGAGGGCAGAGGAAGCACATATATATATATATATATATATATATATATATATATATATATATATATATATATATATATATATATATATATATACACAGAAGTATCTCAGGAAAATGTTTCCAAGACGTTACACGTTTAACGAGCCAAAGATCTCGAAACAGACGCTAGTTAATGTGTACTTTGTGAAAGACTAATGGTACCAGATAAAGCTGCTTCCAGGACTACCCTTCCCCTCCTCTTTAAGCTCTGTGTCTACTTTCACCAAAGCTATTATGCCTTCTTCTTTGCCTATCTTATCTCCCTTTTCTAATGACTTTTTTTTCTTATTATTCTCTGTTTTTCTTTCTCTTTCTTGCATTCTTAATTTTTTTCTTTCTCAGTTTCTCTAAGTTTTACACGAGAACGATAAGAATATTCTTCCTCGTAAGGGTTATTTTACCTTAATGCACTGCGTACCTTGACCCTATTCGTTTCCATTAGCTTAAATACCATTCCCTGCCTTACGCTACGCCACTGGACAGTCAAAATAAATTCTATATAGACCCCTTCTGACTTGTATCAGATCAGCGGACCATCTGCTGATTCGTGGCAACCCCCCCCCCTACAATAGTATCTGCCCTAAGTAATTTCTCTATTTTATCTCCCTTTTCTAATTACTTTTTTTCTTTTTATTCTATGTCTTACTATTATTTTCCCTTTCTCATACTTATTTGTTCTCTCTATCAATCACTCTACGTTTTACACGAAAGCGATAAGAAAATTCCTTTACGTAAGGGTTATTTTACCTTAATGCACTGCGTACCTTGACCCTACTCGTTTCCATTAGCTTAAATGCCATTCGCTGTCTTACGTTACGCCACTGGACAGTCCAAATGAATTCCCTATAGACCCCTGCTGACTTGTATCAGATCAGCGGACCATCTGCTGATTCGTGGCAACCCCTCCCCCCCACCCCTACAAGAGTATCTGCCCTTAGTAAATCCTCTATCTTATCTCCCTTTTCTAATTACTTGTTTTTTTCTTTTTATTCTCTGTCTTTACTTCTATTCTTTTCTCTGTCACTTTTTTTTCTCTTTTTCTCAACCACTCTAAATTTTACACGAAAGCGATAAGAATACTTTTATTCTTTAGGGTTATTTTAGCTTAATGCACTGCGTACCTTGACCCTACTCGTTTCCATTAGCTTAAATACCTTTCCCTGCCTTACGCTACTCCACTGAACAGTCAAAATAAATTCTCTATAGAGCCTTGCTGACTTGTATCAGATCAGCGGACCATCTGCTGATTCGTGGCAACCCCCCACCCCCTCCTACAATAGTATCTGCCCTTAGTAAATTCTCTATCTTATCTCCCTTTTCTAATTACTTTTTTTTCTTTTTATTCTCTGTCTTTACTTCTATTCTTCTCTCTGTCACTTTTTTTCTCTTTTTCTCAACCACTCTAAATTTTACACGAAAGCGATAAGAATGCTTTTATTCTTAAGGGTTATTTTAGCTTAATGCACTGCGTACCTTGACCCTACTCGTTTCCATTAGCTTAAATACCATTCCCTGCCTTACGCTACTCCACTGAACAGTCAAAATAAATTCTCTATAGACCCCTTCTGACTTGTATCTGATCAGCGGACCATCTGCTGATTCACGGCAACCCCCCTACAATAGTATCTGACCTAAGTCATTTCTCTACAGCATTCGCTAGGCCTGAGTATTACAGTAGGCCGCGGAGGGATTCTTCCAAAGCTTTTACTGACTAATCCCTCACATAACGCCACACGCGGACGGGACTAAGAGGCATGTAGATAATTGACGACGTGTATTTTTTTTTTCGTTTATGTGGTCTAACAGCATGTTATTAGTATTACATCAGCATATATATGAGGCTCAGCATGGTACAGAGAGGGATAGTGTTACACTGTTTTGATGGATCCTGTTTTAAACCGTAATTACTAATCTTCTGATAAGTGTTTTCTTCGCAGGTTTCTTTGGTTAAGACTGGGAGATAACTAAGTAACTCGCATTACCATTGTCAAAAAAAAAAAAAAAAAAAAAAAAAAAAAAAAAAAATATATATATATATATATATATATATATATATATATATATATATATATATATATATATATATATATATATATATACATATATATATATATATATATATATATATATATATATATATATATATATATATATATATATATATATATATGGCTAATAAAGGTACTGGCTCTTTGTTTGCTTGTAATATGATTTACGGTTGTTTGATGAAAATGATGTTGCACCTGTGTAATATTATATTTATGTGTATATCAATATTACTAGTAAAATATTAAATATGAAAGAAAAAAGAAGGAAAATACAGAAAGGAAATAAAGAGAAGAAGAGAGAAATACAATTACATTACTTCGACAAACAATAATAAAAAGTAGTACCATATTCCTCTCATTCAACTTCATACGAAAAAAAAAAAAAATGGATGACATGTGATAATGACCACATTACAGCTACATCATTCTCTCTCACATTAAGCTGAACATCCCATCTTCATTTGTCCCTTACCAAGGACCCCTTTGGTTGAAAAAAATCTACCAAACGACCCTTGAGTTTAGAAAGGTCTGCCAACTCAACAATCCGACTCTATTTCATTGAACACAGAAGCTCATTTTCTCTATTTCAATTAGTGCGGTTATTGGCAGACTTAATGAAAAGCCTAGAGTTAAACAACTGGTAGTATTTCTATAAAATGAAGCCTCGAAGGTTTACAATTATAGGACCTAGCATGAATGATTATATTTATCTTATGCTGGAGCCTCTTGAAATATTGGACTTTGCTTACGGATCCATTATGTAATATTTTGGCTAAGGTGCTTGGTAGGAGGAAGGGTTGTGTTCTTCCTGATTTATTTATGCTTGATTAATTTACATGGATGAATAAGAATTGGTGATTTTTCTTCATTTTTTTTTCTTTTTTGTTGAGGCACGAATCAATTCGACACCCAGTTGCTCATTTGATTGTAGAACATAAAAATGTATATTTGAGACTCATTTTTGCAATTTATGAAGGCATAAAATATTTTTCAAAGTCAAAATTCCATTAGTAGTATCTACAGCACCCTAAATATATAAACACAAATCTGTAATGCTAGAAGGTAAGAAATGCAGACAAGAAGGGAAATATTGATAAACGTACCTCTCAGTTGACTATTTGGAGACATGGTGGCAGCGGCGGGATGTTTGGTACAATGGAAGCTTTGATACTGTGAATCAAGGAATCCTAATTCACCAAGCAATTTGACTTCTATATTTTCTGAAGCACAAAGAAGCGTGTAAAGAGGTGAGAGACCTGTGTCTTTGGCACTATTACTGGCACTTAGAAAAGTTTTATATTATACTGGCCTCACAATAAAGCTAAAATCTAGAATCCAGGCAGCTACTCCTAACCAGTTGTGAGACTGATGCTGGATGAAGCTCGAGGTCGTCAGGGGCAGAGCAGTCCAGGCCAAGCAGAGAATCTATGGCACCCAAGGGCCGTGATTAACAATCCAGGCCTCTAAGCGAGTGTGAGCAGGATGGCAGGCAGCGTCACGGTAGGAAGCCAGTATACACTGGTCACTCACAATCTTAAACCAAGAGCACGGGAGGCTAATGGCGCGAAATCCACACCCAAGACAAGCCCAGATGACCCCAAGGATCACATTAGACCCTCTAGGACATGCAGGGACTTCCAGCCGGGGGAAGAGCACGTTCCTCAGGCCCCGTCCCAGAAAACTGCGACGAGGTTCAAAAGCATCTATGACTGCGTAGCGAAAGTGACGGCGTGAGCGACTGGTGACGTTATAGAGTTGACAGGAGCTCGGTCGGGTTGATGAAGGCACCTCTTGGGGCGCCAGCGTAGCGTTGCAGAGGAACAACTTGGTACAAGTTTCCGTGTGGGCTTCTGAAACCCACAGTTAATCAATCCGCTGGGGAACAACTCATCACTCTTACTTCGTAACTCTTGCCAAACCCTCTTTGAATGTTCCTGCTTGATCTATGTGTAAACCTATTGGCACTTCACTCTAGCACTCTGACACGCCTCACAAACTCAGAATCACTTCTTAGGAGAACACCACTTTACACTTCTAAGCTTCAACAAGAAGGATTGCTTCCAAATACACAAACACGCGCTGGACAGTGCGATCTCCTGGGGATTTTGGGTACTGACAGTTGCAGCTGTTTCAGTTGGTGATGGAGTTTGACGCATGTAGATCGCAACCTGAAGGAGAAAAATATAAAAAACAAGTTGATAATGCTGATAGTGATGATAAATAGCGGGAATGCTCCAAGTCCTGAAACATGTTACATCCCATATCAAGTCCCTAAAATAACCAATTGGTCTATCCAAGACACCTAATAGCCTTCATTCGTAATCTTCTTCCATAGATATTAGACTGACTGTTACTCTGAGCATCCATAATAAAAGGGCCTTTTAGATTCTTAAAAGAACTGTGGAAAAGCACGACCAGAAAAGACCTAGATGCGCTGTTCTTGAATATCTACATCACTGGTATGTAAAACTAATAATTAACACTTCTCTTTGGCATTGGATAGCATTAATGGTTAGACAGTTACTAGAAAAATCGATTGGTTAGAGTTTAAAAACAAAGAATTAAAGAAATTCGAAAAGAATACAAAGGAACAAGAAGAAAATAGTGAGTATGTGACGCATTCCTATGATAGTACTGCAGGATGAAACCAGTACGGATTGAACCTTAATAGGAATATCACTGACCACATACCGGCGACCCCATATAAAAATGGGAGAAAGCTGAGAAGAATGCGAAATTCATCAACAAAGAAATAAAACGAAGACTGAGGAAGGGGTATACGGGTTATATACGCAATTCACCATGTTTAGATTTCCGGATTATACCCCCTAATGCTTACGGGTCAAATCTGTCATAGAAAACGGGTTTATTTCCGATCAGCTGAGCCATGATGACGTAGGCCCACTCCCAGCTGTACGTGTTATAATGCGTTTGTCTTTCTTGCGGCGTATATATTAAGGAATCCTTTATTTCTCTCGAGAAACGCGTACTACATTATGTCTCTGATCGTCCTTTTGGGTAAACATTCCAACAATAAGAAAAAAGAAAAAGAAAATTTGAAGGAATCTAATCCGTAGCACATATACGCAATAATAGAATTCGAATGCATTTTGATCTAGGCCAGCTAATAATTGTACACCTCGAAAAATCCACCCCAAATTTGTCCACAGAAATCCTTGTACTCTCTTCTACGATGCAAAACCCACATCCGATTCCTAGAAGTGCGCTTTGGATAGGAAATCCATTGATATTTTCGACCCGGCTGAGACCGCGACCTCGCCATGCATTCCAAGGCGGGTGGACAAGGCGCTGGTCACATCGGCTGCCACATGACGCGTAGCCTTCGGAAAACGGACATGTGCAGAATCCTTCGTTTATGTACATGTCTGGGAAAAGATGTACGAGTGTGTGATGTTTCCTCCTATGATTGGTGCTACAGTGCTATGCTAAGTAATTTTTTCGTGGAGATTTATGCAATTTAGTGTTTATTGTTTTTGTTTTTTTTCGTGGGACCGTCTTTTTGGCAAAGCAGATATCTTGTAGAAATTGTTTGATTGTGATATTATCGTTTTACTACCCCTTGCAAAGTAAAAAAAAAACGTATTACTTTATTTTCATACTACAAACTTCATGAAAAATATGGAGTATCTATTTTTTTTTTTAGAGTAAAAAGTAATGATTATATTCATACGCCGCAGATTATTTGTACAGTTACGGGGCACCAACGCATCACAACCATAACAAAGTATACATATCGCTGAAACTGTACCATTATGTACTTTTTCCCCTTGGTACAACAGCTAGTATCGTAGAAAATTAGAAAATGTAGAGTAAAAGTAAGTTTTATTGTGGTATCGCCGTAACAATTAGATTATATGTCGATTATACGTATATTTCGATTATATGAGATCGTAGAAAAATATTTTATCAAGGTAGATCGTATTCAGTTAAACGTTTAGATTTTTTCCCATTGCTCGAAGTAAGTTGTTTTATTTTTTTATTATTATTTATCATTATTTATTTTATTTTATTATTTTTATTATCTTTACCCATGATACAGACTCTGGCGCTATGTATATCCCTATCAAGCTGTACACACATTAATGTAGATTTCCAGATGTACATCCTTCAAAGGCGGAATTCATTCATCAAGTTTATACGATTCTCATTGTGTTTATTGTTTACACTTACACCTACTTTCCCTATTAAGGCTACACCTTCTACTCTTAAACACATCCGAACAATTACTGCAGAAAGTATACATCTTTGACCAATTACCCAGACGGTTTTGGATGAGGTGTACAATTGTACATCGTCCCACGTGATGTGCATTCCTGACCAGCTGAACAAATTCCACATAAACAACTTTCACTTAGCTATGAAATGCGATGCCGCTCACAAATAATGGTCACTGAGATGATAGCATGTCTGAACATAATCATGTTGCAGAAGAGAGGTATTTGAACTGAAGAAAATGAACACATGCACTGAGATATATAAACATAGACAATATGCATATATATAAATACATACATATATATGTATGTATATATATATATATATATATATATATATATATATATATATATATATATATATATATATATATACACATACACATACACATACACATACACATACACATACACATACACATACACATACACATACACATACACATACACATACACATACACAAACACATACACACACACACACACACATACACACACACACACACACACACACACACACACACACACACACACACACACACACATATATATATATATATATATATATATATATATATATATATATATATATATATATATATATATATATATATATACTCACACACACATCAGCGTGCGTGTGTATATATCCATATCAGAAAAATCAACAAATTCACATATAGTTATGCCCGAGTGTTCACATACATTTTCACTCAACCTCATGACCACGTGATCGCAAATTCATTTACGTTAATTC
>NC_091589.1:8397692-8402692 GCF_042767895.1 Penaeus vannamei
GAAACAAAGACAAAATAAATAACAACCAAAACAAAGACAAAATAAATAACAACCAAAACAAAGACAAAATAAATACCAACCAAAACAAAGACAAAATAAATACCAACCGAAACAAAGACAAAATAAATAACAACCAAAACAAAGACAAAATAAATAACAACCAAAACAAAGACAAAATAAATAACAACCGAAACAAAGACAAAATAAATAACAACCGAAACAAAGACAAAATAAATAACCAAAAACAAAAACAAAATAAATACCAACCAAAACAAAGACAAAATAAAAATCAACAACAAATAATGATAATAACAAAAAAAAAATGACAAGCACAACCATCCACGAGAGCTTATGTTGCAATGTAGGAAACATATTGCAAAAATGACGCATGCTGTGGACACTGTCATGCATGTTATGAGATTTCTACGCAGTGTCCACGCTAAGCTTTGGATTCTTGAAATTATACTCATAATAACAATAATAATGATATTACTTATGATGAAGCAATGATAATGGTAATGATGATAATAATGATAGAAATAATAATGATAATAATGGTAATAATAATCATAATCACAATGATAATAATAATAATACTGAAATGATAATAGCGATAGTAATGATGATCATAATGAAAATAAAAATTATAGTAATAACAATATTGATAAAAACAATGATAATAATGATAGAAATAATGATAACAATAGATAGAAATAATGATAACAACGATAATAGTAATAACAGCAGTAGAAGTAATAACAGAAAATGATAACAATAAAATAAGAAACTGGTGTTCATGATACTGATGATGATAAAGGATGTTTTTGAAGATTGCGATAATAACAATAACAATGCGAATAACAATAAAAATTATGATAGACATAATAGGAACGAAAAAGTAATAACATAAGGAAGACAGTAACAATACTGATAACAATGCCAATAATCAAAACAGAAGTAACAATCAAAAATAATAACAACATTGTCAATAACAACAACAACAACAGCAAGGCATACCGGAGACAGAATTAAGTTCATACGAGTTGTAATTATGATAAAATTACCATATACTAATAACAACTTTAACTTTAATTATAATAGTAACTGTTAATGCTACTTAAATCACTACTTAAAGATGTTAATAATCATAAAATATCACTAAAACGATAATACGAACTATAGCTATAACGATAATGATAATAACGATGATTAAGACGCATATAATACCGCTCCTATTACTATTCCTCTATGACAATGTAGATAAGAAATACGCCAAGATACCCAACCTGAATCATATATTTCTTTCTAACTCTTTTATTACAAGATAAAAGGCTCTCTTACGTAATTAAGCCCTTAATAAAAGCACATATGGACTGAGGAAAAGGGGTACCGTTTTTTTTAAGAAGCCAAAGGTAAGGGGTACCAGAGTAGAACAAGCGTACCAACTGCTGGTATGTAAATGAGTGTCTCGTCTCGAACGCATGCCGGGGAGTAGTAACAAACATATTACCATTTAGGCGAGGTTTTAGGTATCTGTAGTGATGTCAGGACAAGGGTAGATTTCATATGCAAGATCGGTTGGGAGTTAAAAATAGCAAGGCAGGAGTACCAACTTTCATTTGAGAGGCAGGGCTACCAACCGCTGTACTGGAAAGAAGGGGTATGGAATAACGCCGTGTAATGAATGTGCAATGTTCATTTGATCGGAAGCATTGACGTAATAACGCACTCAATAACACTCCTTAATTGTACGTAGAGCAAGGTCAAAAGTACTCTTTATGGGAAAAGTAATATATGAGGAGAATTTTCAGTTCATAAACACCATAAGGATTTCATAGATGCTACGGGAATGGCATAAAAAAAAGGCGATTTAACCTCGTCTTTTAACCGATTTATGGACCGCCTTTCGCCAACACCCTAAAAATTATCGTTTCAAAGCACACGTTTTCACACCGGCGGCCCGACCTCACGGCGCCTCTCGAAATCCGAAGCCGACTTTGGGAAACGCGGGTTATTTACGTCACAAACGCTTCACAAATAACAATAACGACAAAGAACAATTGATTTACGGGAAAGGAAACGAAACAATAAAACAATAAGAAGAAGGAGGACTTTGGTCGGTCATTCACAATGGCGTTTTGTCACATTGATTCTTCATGGATTCTCTTTTCCTCTTGTTCTTGAGAAAGAATATTAACCTTCACAGCTCTATCCTTCACACTACATTAACGACGCTTATGGAACAACCACATTACGACTCTGGCTACACGCAAAAAGTAAAACTAAAAATAAGGAATATGCGTCAAAAAATATATCAAGATTCACCCAAAGAACTCGAGAAAACACACATCCGAGGTCTCATTAAATCCAAAACCAAAACCAAAACCAAAAAAAAAACAACAATCCCCCCCCCCCCACACACACACATACGCATCCCCAAAACCGAAATTTTTCAACCGAGAGTCCAAAATAAAAAAATAAAAAAATGGCCCCGAAGACCAACCTTGGAGGAGAGCAAAACACGGCCGCGTAGAGGGCGCTGGACCAAACGATTTCGAGAGAGCGCGGGGCTGATGACGGGACGGCAGACACGGAGCGTATACGAGCCGGTCCTCATTAAACTCAAACTCTCGTGTGGACCCTCTCGCCCTCTCCCTCTCCCACCCCCCGCCCCTCTCCTTCCAGGTGGGCGAGGAGGCTGTGCCCGTTGGGGGGGGGGGGAGGGGGAAAGGAGGGGCAAGGGGGAGGAGGAGATATGTGAGGGAGAAAGCATAGGCGAGGGAGTTTAGGCCTCTTCGGCGCCTGGGTTCGGGGTCCCGGAGCCGCGTCTCGGAATAGCGTCGGCGGGAAGGAAAAAGAAGAAATTAATATATCGAGTTAGGCGCTCTAAAAAAAGAGGAAAGAGAGAGAGAAGGAAAGAAAAAAGAGGGGGAAAGAGGAGATGGTTGATGGGACGAAACAAATTATGCAAGAGAACCCCATCTAGAAGAAAAAAACGAAAACAAAACAAAAAATGTTCAAACGTCACCTGACTTGATAACAGCAACAGAAAACGGGAATATCCGAAAGGAAAACGATCACTTACCTTCCTAACAACCGCAAAAAACACACAAAAACACACACACACAACGAACAATAAACAAAACCAGTACGCAACACAAACAACAAAAAATCACAAAAAACAAACAATATATCAACGAAACAATCAAGAAGTGATTGATATTAGAATCGGGCCTTTAACAATTTTTTTTAGTCCCCCCTTCACTTCGACTCAACGGGAGACATTTTAAGAGGGTCCGTTTCCAAGACATATACTTTCAAAATGAATAAATTAGTATAGAAATAACGTCCATTTTTGGGGGAGTCTGATAGAAAGAGAGAGAGAGAGCGAGAGAGCGAGAGAGCGAGCGAGAGAGAGAGAGAGAGAGAGAGAGAGAGAGAGAGAGAGAGAGAGAGAGAGAGAGAGAGAGAGAGAGAGAGAGAGAGAGAGAGAGAGAGACGAAAGAAAGAGAGAAGGAAAGAAAGACAGAGAGATATACAAAGAGATAGAGAGAGAGAGAGAGAGAAACGAAAAAGAGAGAGGAGGAAAGGAATACGGAGAGGAAGAGAGAGAGAGAGAAAGAGAGAGAGAGGAATTATAATCATTATCATTATCAATATTTTGCTCTCATAAAAAAGTCACGCAAGTTAAATTACATAGGCCTAGAAATTAAGCCAACAAAAAATAAAAACAAAACAAAAATAAAACAAAGACGAATAAGGAGAATAGAAAAATAAAAGATTTAAAAAATCGACTGAAAATTGAGGTCAACGCTCAGAAAAAGAAAAAAAAAAAACATACAAGCATTTTTGATTGACAGAACACGATTACATGCCAACTACAATTTGTTTGGTTTAATGAATCTAAATAATTATAAAACACAGGAAACGTTTTGAATATTTGAAGACCAAAGTTCTAACGTATTTAAAAAATAGAAAGCTATTAAAGTCCATATTTGCACCTCTTTTCATAGATGAATAGGTGTTATTATTGTTATTATCATTTTCATTATCATTATCTATTTCTATTTCTTTTATTATTACTATTATTTTCATCATCATTGTCATTACCAGTATTATCATTTTTATTTTCTTTTATAATCGCTGTTATTATTGTTATTGTCATTATTATTATTATCATTATTATTGTTACTATTATCATCATTGTTATCATCATTTTATCACTGTTATTATTCATGGTTATTATAATTTCTATTGTTTTATTATTTCTGTTTTATGTTCATAATTATTATCATTATCATAGTTATTATTATCATCATTATCATAGTTATTACTATTATCAATATCATATTATTATTATCATTATCACAGTTATTATTATCATTATAACTATTATAGTTACTATCATCATTACTACTAAGATAATTACAATAAGGATAATGATAATCATAGATATCATTGATACCATTATCATTATTCATATCATCATAATTTCTTTTTAGATTATCATCACCTAATCAACCTATTTATGTCTATCTAAATCATTTCCTGTTTTCCCAAATTCACGTAAATTATCAATTATCTTTCCGAAGCTTCTGGAAACCCGCGAGGCAAAAACTTCATTACCTGAATTTAATTACCTGGTCATTTAGCTCCAGAGAACATCAGGGTTGCCATCTTTCACCAGAACAGATCTGAGGCAAAGATTTCATTTTTAGAAATATTACAAATGTTACATTGTTATTGTTTTTATCATTATTGTCATTATTATTATCATTGCATTATTATTATCGTTGTCTTATTATTATTATTATCATACATTATTATTATTACTGTTATTGTTATTATTATTATTACTATTATTGTTATTATTATTATTACTGTTATTATTGTTATTATTATCATCATTATTGTTATTATTATTATCATTATTATTATTATCACTATTATCATTACACTATTATCATTATTATTATTATTATTGTTATTATTACATTATT
>NC_091589.1:8407692-8417692 GCF_042767895.1 Penaeus vannamei
AGAAAAAAATATACATAAAAAATAAATAAAAAATCAAGAACCACTGCCATACTATACGCGTACCAAACATTGACCACCTTACCAGGAAAACCACCAGGAATTCCATGGTATCTTCGCCTCCACTTGTTTCAAACACGTCCTGTCAGCGCACCTGCTCCCCGCGTTCTGTCTCGTGGTACCCGTCCGTCGTCCATACCTTCCGGACGTACCAGTGCTACCCGTGCAATGCTGCCATATCCCGTCTATTCGTCAGACCTCGAGTTGTATCCGTTTATATCTGTGATTCGGTATTGCAATCGGGGGATTCTTGTGCATTGTCGTGTGCTGGCGAATGAGGGAGAAAGGAAAATAGCAATAAAGAGGTAAATGGAGGAGGGTAAGAGAGGGTGGGATGAAGAAATCACTGGCGACTTTAATTTTATTCCAGCGACCACGCGTCTGGGAACGTGAGTGCCTAAAGGTAATTCGCGCAGTGATTTATACGGCAAAAGTACCGCCTTTCGAAATGTTTTGGCGGCAATCCAGATATAATTGAGGAATATTCTATCCTCTACCATAATTAAATACATGAATGATGGTAGGAATAACACCTATAAAGACGAATCTTCTTTGCGTTCTGTTTGAAAGGCCTTTCGAAATGTTTTGGCGGCAATCTACATATAATTGAGGAATATTCTGTCCTCTACCATAATTAAATATATGAATAATGGTAGGAATAACACCTATAAAGACGAATCTTCTTTGTGTTCTGTTGAAAGGCCTTTCGAAATGTTTTGGCGGCAATCTAGATATAATTGAGGAATATTCTGTACTCTACCATAATTAAATACATGAATAATGGTAGGAATAACACCTATTAAGACGATTCTTCTTTGTGTTCTGTTGAAAGGGTTTAGGCATGTTTTGAATTGCCCGCCAAAAAATGTGTTGCGATTTTCTTTTGTTTTTGGGGGAGGGGCGTGCGCATGGATCTGAGAACCTCATCTGGGGCGTCTTATCAAATAACTTTCTTTTTCAAATCCTAGAAATTTATATAGACGAAACTAAGAAACTTACAATATAACAAAAAAGTAAGTTTCCTAAATTCCAATACTCACGACTCGAACATATACTTTTTTTCTTTCTTTTTTCACATTTTTTTTCTCGACATTTTTTTTTTCCGAAAAAAACGGAGAAACCGAAGTAACTTATCTCTTCTATCTTATCTTACGACTAATATTTTGACTTAAAAGATAAAAAAGCCTCAATAATCTTACGAAAACCTCATCGGAAGTAACACTGGCCAGAAAGAGAAGTAGGAAAGCGAGAAAGTTAATGAATTCGCCGCCATCATCCGCCGCCATTTTGAAAAGTGGTCACGTGGTTTCTTGCACAGAGTAATTTTTGTTTTGTTTTGTTTTAATGAACGTTGATGAGTGATTTTTTAAAAAAGATTATGTTTGTTCTATCTTAATCGTTTTTATTTTTTTTGATGATGATAATGTTGATAATAACGACAAATGCAATAATAAAAATAATGATAATGATGATAATGATAATAGCAATAACAATAATAATAATAGTAATGATAATGATAATAATAACAATAATAATAATAATAATGAAAGGATAACAATGATAGCAACAACAACAAAACGACAACAACATGGGTGACGATAATAATAATTATGATGATGATAATAATAATAATAAAAATGATAATGATAAAAGTAATAATCATAAATGGGATAATAATGATGATAATAATGAAAATGATTATAATAATGAAATTAATAATAATGATGGCAATAATAATGATGGTAATAATAATGATAATAATGATAACAATGATAATAATGATAATAATGATAATGATGTCAATAAAAATAACAACAAAGATAAAAATAAAAGATGTGAAAATAACAATATCAACAGCAATAATAAAGATGATCATAATGATTGTTGTAAATCATTATCATAATGTCTAAGACAATAGTAATTAAAATGATAATAATGATGATGAATATGACAATAATAATAATCATGATAATAATAATAATAATCATGATAATAATAATAATGATAGTAATAATAATAATTATTATGGAAGAAAAAAAAATAATTATCAAAATTAATAGTATGGATGATGATAATAATCATAATAATAAAAACGATATTGAAATTACAATAATAACAATAACAGTAATGCTATTAATAATCATTATCATTATTATGATAACAACTAAATTAATAGGGATAATAGTTGGAAGCTTAATAACGATAATAACAATAATGGTAATAAATATATCAAGATAATTATAGTAGCAGTAACAAAGTGAATAATAATCTCAATCTTATTCGTACTTTAAAGTCCAATTTCACATCCATATACAGACAAAAAAAAAAAAAAAAAAAAGGATATAAAATTACACTGAACAAAAGATAGGATCCATAAGTTGAAAAAAAAATGTATAAAGATTAATGATAATGTTATTAATGATAATGTAGCCAAGCTCAGCGACCACTTTCTGATCACGTGGACTGAGAGCAGGGTGGGGGGGGGGGAGGGGGGGGGAGGGTACGTGCTGAAAGGAATATTCTATGAATTATGAGGTAATGATGACGTCACTGGGATTAAGAGAAATAAATTAGAGGCCGCTAAAATCTGGCAATTAAATTCAGACAAGAAAGAAAGGAGAGAGACAAGAAAGAAAGGAGAGAGACAAGAAAGAAAGGAGAGAAAAGGCGTTCAGCGTCCTCTGCCTTCGCCACGTGAGAGCGCGGGGTCAAATGGAGTGTGATTTGCAAATGGAGTAAAAGTTGTACGAAACGCTGCTACTTACGAATAATGAAAAATAGGATAAGTTAAGACTCTGACTATAATGCCGTATAGAGTAACGTCGGTAAAAAAATTAGAAGGGAAAAGGAAATGTGTTAAAAAAGCGAGAAAAGAAAGGTAAGAGAGAGCATAACAAATGATTTCGTTTTAGCCCAGCGACCACACACTCTTCCACGTGAGCGCCAAGGTATTTCGGCCTATAATTTATACCTTACATCACCGCCCTTAGGAAAGCCGACGCCACTGCAAAGCCAAAACAATATACAGTGGCAATAACAGTGGATTAAATCAAGTCTTTGTGTATTTTATCCATAGACTAATTAGAGCTTGTGGAATTGAGAATCTGGCTTGCTTTGGCTTGCAATTTTCTCATTGCTTGAGGAATGGGGAAAAGTTAGATCAGTAGCAACTCGAGGTGTCATGGCGTTTGTTTTGATGATTGTTCCATGAAAATATAACCATTAAAATCATTATTTTCCATTCTTTTTTAAAGTTGAAAAGTCCAATATATCGACCATATTCGCAAAACATCCGTAACTTTTGTGAAGTCATCAAAATAAACCCCATGTGCTTTTTTTTCCAAAAAATTAATCAGACGCCATGACACCTCCTCGAGTTGCTACTGATCTAGCCTTTCCTTTGAGGAATGTGCGGAGAGATGTAGATAGCTTTTTTTTTGTTTTTGTCTTATCCTACGACTTCCATTTGCTTTTAAGATATACTGAGGTCTATAATACCCTCATCTCCTATCATCATTCTTATAATATGAGTTCCATAAGAACGATATGGAAGGAATCTAAGAACCTCATCTATTGCAACTTTCCCGCCAAATTCTTTTAGGTTCGGAGGGAACGCGTAGAGATCTAAGAACCTCATTTGTTTTTGTTTCATCCAGAGATTTCCTTTTGGTCCGAGGAATCTAAGAAGCTCATTCGGAGTGTCCCGCCGTACGACTTTTCCATTGAGAAAAGTCGTTAAGGCAGAAGGAGATACGAAAAAAATACAAAACAGGTGACGCCATGATTTGAAAGGGAGAAAGTTGATGGGTTTTTATTTTCGCTTGGGTGAGCCGCCATTTTGGTAAAAGTGTTCGCGTGTTATCTTTGTAGGGAGCCAATTTGCGCGTTGGATCGAGAACATTTTTAAAGGATATTTTGTTCTTTTAAAATGATTGTTTACTTTTAAGCTCGAGAAAGGTACTGTGTATTGAGTGTCAAATCCGTTTCCATTCCGCTTCAAATATTTTGAAATTCACTTTACTGATAATAACGTTTTTAATTGAGGATAAAAATGGGGTTCATGAACGTAGACACTTCCTTTTCGAATTAATTTCCTTTTCTTATGTTAGCTAACGCAATTCTTTATTTTTCTTGGTAAACATGTATAAAACAACAGCAACATCACCATCATCATCAATATGAACATCATCAGCAACAACAACAACAACAACAACAAATACCACCACCACCACCACCACCAACAAACAAAAACAAACAACAACAACAAACATCAAACAACATACAACAACAGCAACAACAAGAACAAACAACAATAAACAACAACAACAACAACACGAACAAACAACAACAACAAACGGTAATTTTCTATATTACGTCCGCATAACCGATATCGACGATTTTGGTATCGTTGGATTCCTCTCACTCTCCACATTGCAAATATATAGGTTTTATTGCGCGCTAACCCCCCGTTAGCGACAAACTTGGCCCCGATAGCAGGGGAGGGCATGGAAGGTTCCAGGGAAAATGCGGGGTTAAATAGCACTAATAATAACAATGGTTATTGACATAACTTTCCATTGCAGGGGGCTGAGCCCCCTGCGACCCCCCTGGGGGGGCTGCCGCCCCCCAACCCCCGCCGAGGAAACAAAACCTCCACCACGCATTCCCGGCAGGCTAGAGCAAACAACAAACAACAACAACAACTCTGCCAGCCTTCTTTCCACATGCTCCGCGAATGGGAGCGAATGGAGCAAGGCCCGTAGCAGGAGCGGCGACCCTGCGCCCTTCCCTGGACAGACAGTAAGGGTCTCTTCACTGAAGCGGTCCTAAAGTAAGTTTTTTTTGGTGGGAGTTTTTTTTCTTATTTTTATTATTATTTATTTATTTATTTATTTATTTATTTGTTTATTTTCTTATTAAGTATGTAGGGCCTTGATTTTATTGGTTTTATTGGTATTATAATTTTGAGTGTTAGGTGGTGGTGGAGGAAGAGGTGGAGGAGGAGGTAGAGGTGGAGGAGGAAGAAGTAGAGGTAGATGAGGAGGAGATGAAAAGAAAGAAGAAGAAGAAGAAGGAGAAAAAGAAAAGAATAAAATGAAGAAAAGAAGAAAAAACGAGGAAGAAAGAGAAAGAAAGAATTAAAAATAAAAACAAAAGAGGAAAAAAACGGGAAATAGAGAAAACGTAGACGAGGAAACAGAATCAGAGACGAGAAAAACAAAAGAACAAAATGGACGTAGAAGATACAGAAGAGAATGAAGAAGAAGAAAAAGAAAGTAAGAAAATAGACATAAAAAAGAGTAGAAAAAAAGAGGAAAGTAAACGCAGAAAAAATGAATGCGGAAAGAGAAGACAAAAAAGAGAGGAAGAAGAAGAAAAGAAATAAAGTAGACACAGCAAATAAAAAGAGAAAGAAAAAGAAAAAATAACAACACAAAAGCCAAAATAAATTAATTAATAAATAAACAGAAAGAAAAATTAAAATACGAAACAAGACGCAAAAGACAAAAAAAAAAAAAAAAAAAAAAAAACGAAAAGACGCCAAGAAAGAGTTTATTCCCGAGCAAAGGTTCGCTCACCCAGCCTCTCTTTCTCTCTCTCTCTCCCTCCCCCCCTCTCTCCTTCTCCCTCCCTCTCTCCTTCTCCCTCCCTTCCTCCCTTCTTCTCCCTCTCCTTCCCTCCCTCCCTCCCTCTCCTTCTCCCTCTCCTCTCCCTCCCTCCCTCCCTCTCCTCTCCCTCTCTCTCCTTCTCTCTCCCTACCTCTCCCTCCCTCCTCTCTCCCTCCTCCTCTCCCTCCCTCCCTCCCTCCCTCCCTCCTCCCTCCCTCCCTCTCCTTCCCTCCCTCCTCCTCTCCTCCCTCTCCCTCCCTCCCTCTCCTCCCTCCCACTATCTCCCTCCCTCCCTCTCCCTCCTTCTCCCCCTCTCCTTCCTCCTCCCTCCTTCCTCCCTCTCCTTCCCTCCCTCCTTCCCTCCTTCCTCCTTCCTCCCTCCCTCCTTCCTCCTTCTCCCTCCTTCCCTCCCTCCTCTTCCCTCCTCTCTCCTCTCCTCTTCCTTCCTTCCCTCCTCCTTCCCTCCTTCCCTTCCTTCCCCTCCCCCTCCTTCCCTCCCTCTCCCTCTTCCTTCCCTCCTCCTCTCCCTCTCCTCTCCCTCTCTCTCCCTCTCCTCTCTCTCTCTCTCTCTCTCTCTCTCTCTCTCTCTCTCTCTCCCTCCTCCCTCCCTCCTCCCCTCTCCTTCCCTCCCTCCTTCTATCTCCTCCTCCCTCCCTCCCTCCCTCCCTCCTTCTCCATCTCCCTCCCTCCCTCCCTCCTCCCTCCCTCCCTCCCTCCTTCTCCCTTCCTCTCCCTCCCTCTCCTTCCCTCCCTCTCCGTTGAATCTACCATTGATCAAATCTTAAAAGCTGTAATTATGGTGATGACGTCAAACCCGCAGCTGACAGGGTGGTAGGCCGGGGTGGAGAAAAGGGTGGTGATGGTGGTGATGGTGTGGGTGGTGATGATGGTGATTGTGGTGATTTTTTGGTGGTATTTTTTTGGTAGTAATGGTGGTGATTTTGGTGGTGATTTTTTGTGGTAATTTTTGTGGTATTTTTTGGTAGTAATGGTGGTGATTTTTTGGTGGTGATTTTTTGGTGGTATTTTTTTGGTAGTAATGGTGGTGATTTTTGGTGGTGATTTTTTGTGGTAATTTTTGTGGTATTTTTTGGTAGTAATGGTGGTGATTTTTGGTGGTGATTTTTTGTGGTGATTTTTGTGGTATTTTTTGGTAGTAATGGTGGTGATTTTTTGGTGGTGATAATTTGTGATATGTTTTAGTAGTAATGGTGGTGATTTTGAACGGGGATGTTTGGTGATGTTTGGAGGTAAAGGTGGTGACTATGGTGACTTCTTTGGTGATTTTGAGCGGGGGTGTTTGGTGATGGTGGTAGAGGTGCCTATGATGATTTTAGTGAATTTTTCTCCTCTCTTCTCCTCCTCCTCCTCCTCCCTTCTTTTTTTCCTCCTCCTCTTCCTCCTTTTTTTCTCCTCCTCCTCCACCCCTTTTTTTTCTCCTCCTCTTCCTCCTCTTCCTCCTTTCTCCTCCTCCTCCTCCTCCACCCCTTTTTTTCTCCTCCTCTTCCTCCTCTTCTTCCTCCTTTCTCCTCCTCCTCTTCCTTCTTTTATTACCCTTCCTCTCTCGCTTCAGTAATAACAAACACATGAAAATAACACACCAAGTCGAACATTGCCCTTCCCTTTTAAACATTTACGAAGAATGTTGAATGAGTAGAAATTGTCTTCATTTCTTACGTGCTCGGTCAAAATTCCAATTCTTGCTCCAATTTCTAAAAAAAAAAAAAATAAAAAATAAAAAAAAATAGATAAAAGAGAGAGGGAGAGAGAGAGAGAGGGAGAGAGAGAGAGAGAGAGAGAGAGAGAGAGAGAGAGAGAGAGAGAGAGAGAGAGAGAGAGAGAGAGAGAGAGAGAGAGAGAGAGAGAGAGAGAGAATGAAGAAAGTTTCTCAATGGCTACAAATTGCGAAAAATATTTCAGTGCTAAAAAAAGAGTTATGGTAAATATGTCCAAAATTCTTATGAAGAAAAAGATCGGCGATACTAAAAAAGATAAATAAATATATAAATAAATAATAATAATAATAATAATAAAATAGTGATAATAATAAAATTACTGATGTAGGGAAATGAAAAACACGAAGTGACAAAACTTCACGATATTGACAGTTATTGATAAAAAAGAGAAAAAGAGAAATAAAGAAAGAAGGAAGGAGAGAAAAGGGAATAGCAAAGAAGGTGCCAGATGCTAAAAAAATGAGCCAATTTAGCATAACCCAGCGACCACGGCCCTATCACGTGAACGCTGGAGGGCAATACACGCGTAATTTGAGACGAAAAGTAACT
Organism: Penaeus vannamei; assembly: GCF_042767895.1. Lineage (NCBI taxonomy): Eukaryota > Metazoa > Arthropoda > Malacostraca > Decapoda > Penaeidae > Penaeus > Penaeus vannamei. The sequence goes on from NC_091589.1 coordinate 8,415,644, forward strand.
ACGCACGACATATTAGCGCCTCTAGCAGGAACAGAGAAGTTGAATAATCACGAAAATGCGACGAAAAGCTTTAAAAAAATAAGATATAAACTAAACGCAAAGAAAGTAGGAAAGAAAACGGATGATTTTTCATAACCCGGCGCCCTCTGCCTTCGCCACGTGAGCGCGCGAAATCAAAGGTACAATTGATTTACAAATGAAAGCCAAGCCATGCAAAATATGAATGACTAGGGGATATATGAGTCAAATAAATAAAGATACGGTGGCATTTAACTGCAGAATCGCGCGAAATACCACTGGAAAATAACGAGAAAACAGAAATGCCACTAAAGAAAGGCGAGCGAGAGAGAAAACAAATGTTAGGGACTTTATCTTAACCCAGCGACCACGCACCCGTCCACGTGAGCGCCAAGGATACACTTCCTTGTGATTTATAACCCGAAGTAACGCCCTTAGAGGCTTACATGGCACCGAATCAAGCCAAAAATCACCTCTCAGAAACTAACAAGAGCAAATCCAACAACAAAAAAAACCTACAAAATGAAAACGAATAAAAAAAAAAGAAAAATTCAAAATCGGAGCAAAAAAACGATAACTTTTGACCCAACTTGGCGACAGGATTTCTTACCCGCGGCAAAACCCGAAGGCGATTTTTGCCATACTCTTCTGTGTACTTTAAATTGCCATCTGCGAGGCCCTGGTCGCGTCCCTCGCCCTAGGCCCGCGGGTCATGAGTTTAATGGTTCAGCCGTTCAATACGGGTTGGTTGGTTGTTGAAGGTTTATGCATGGTTCCATTTTTATGTATATATATATATATTTTTGTTTTTGTATTTTCTATTTTCCTATTTATATATTTTTTTTTGTATTTTTATATTTTTTTGTATTTTTGTATTTTTTTGTATTTTTGTATATTTTGCATTTTTGTATTTTTTTCATTTTTTTTCTATTTTTCTTTTTTTTGTTCTTTTTCTGTTTCTATTTTATATATTTTTCTTTTTTTATATTCTTATTTCTATTTCTTACGTATTTTTGTCCCCTTTTTATGTATATTTTCTTTTCTTCCGATTTTTTTTCTTTTTTATTTCTCGTCTTCATATGTTTATCTGTCTTTTTTCATAGATTTTTTTTTCACAGCCTTCGTAATCTTTCTCTTCGGTTCGAAAAAATGATGTTTTTTTATTTTATTTTATTTATTTATTTATTTTCTTTTACGTTACTCATTTCCTAAGGCTATTTATATGTCTAATATTCTCTTCTCTGGCCCCCACTCCCCCTCCCTTCTCAAATTTCCCACAACCCCCCGCCCACCTCTTTTCCCTCACCAAGATGTGATGCCCCTCCCCCCTCCTCTTCTCCCTCCCCCTCTTCTCCCTCACCCAGATGTGATGTCCCTCTCCCCTCCTCTTCTCCTCCCTCTTCTCCCTCACCCAGATGTGATGTCCCTCCCCCTCCTCTTCTCCCCCTCCCCCTCTTTTCCTCACCCAGATGTGATGTCCCTCCCCTCCTCTTCTCCCCTCCCCCTCTTCTCCCTCACCCAAATGTGATGCCCCTCCCCTCCTCTTCTCCCCCTCCCCTCTTTCTCCCTTACCCAAATGTGATGCCCCTCCCCTCCTCCTTCTCCCTCCCCCTCTTCTCCCTCACCCAAATGTGATGCCCCTCCCCCCTCCTCTTCTCCCCCTCCCTCCCTCTTCTCCCTTACCCAAATGTGATGCCCCTCCCCCTCCTCTTCTCCCTCCCCCTCTTCTCCCTTACCCAAATGTGATGCCCCTCCCCCTCCTCTTCTCCCCTCCCCTCTTCTCCCTCACCCAAATGATGTCCCTCCCCCTCCTCTTCTCCCTCCCCCCTCTTCTCCCTCACCCAGATGTGATGTCCCTCCCCCTCCTCTTCTCTCCCTCACCCAAATGTGATGCCCTCCCCCCCCCCGCCCCCTTACCCTCAACCAAAATTTTTACCCCAACTTTAATACTTCCTTTTCCTCTAATTCCGTCATACAGACAACGCCCATCCTTAAACCACCCTCAACCCCCCCACCCTCCCCTCCCTCCCA
>NC_091589.1:8425192-8430192 GCF_042767895.1 Penaeus vannamei
GATAATGATAATAATAACAATAATGATAATGACAATAACAACAATAATGATAATGATAATGATAATAATAATAGCAATAAGAATAATGAGACCCGGTTGGCATGAATTATCTTCTGCTATTTATGGAAAAGCTGTGAATTTGGATTTTTTAAAATTAATATTTGTTTATAAAGAAAGAGGGATAAACAAAGACAGCGTTCTCTATATCTTTTTTCTTATTCCGAATCTAATGTATACAAGAGTTATGTTCATACGCGCAATGCAGCCATACGATAAAATACCATCTCACTGTTTTTATTCGGATGAGGTGAGAGAGAGAGAGAGAGAGAGAGAGAGAGAGAGAGAGAGAGAGAGAGAGAGAGAGAGAGAGAGAGAGAGAGAGAGAGAGAGAGAGCATTGTAAATTGGACGGCACCAGAGGGAGATGGGAGATAAGGAAAGGAGAGATAATCCTGATGCTGCATTTTCTTCCTTTCCGAATACAGCAGATGCAAGAAAATGTTATGTTAGAAATAGGAGAGTTGTTGAATTTGAGAATAGAAAGATAAGGTATATCGTTCTATTTAGAAGCGGAATATATTCTGTAACAATATATATATATATATATATACATATATATATATAGATATATTTTGTGTGTGTGTGTGTGTGTGTGTGTGTGTGTGTGTGTGTGTGTGTGTGTGTGTGTGTGTGTATGTGTGTGTGTGTGAATGTGAATACGCCACTAGTATATGGGTCCAACTGGTCACATACAGTAGAAATGTTACAAAATTGAATCATATTAACTATGAATTGTATTGAAATTATGGACTAATACTTTTGTAATCTGAAATTATCGGTGAAACCTGTCATAATTCGAAAATGAAACTAGACACCACGAGAATTGAAAATAAGCGTAACGTTTCGAACTCTTCACGAGTCCCTCTTCAGACAAAACCGAAATTTCGCTTATTTTCAATTCATATTGTGGCTAGTTTCATTCTTATCTTTGTGTACACGTTATTGATGTTTGTGTCTATCATAATTCCTTTATGCCTTTTGAAAGTAATATGAAACAAAAAACAAAACAAAATAATAAGTATATGTAGCTTATTCTTTGAAAAACTGCAGTTGACTACAACCCGATTCAATCTCGACATTGCTATAGACGTCTGAAGTGGATCGAGCTGCCCTCTGTATAAGGGAATCCAAAACCAACTTATGACATCGAATACCACATCGGTAATATCCTGAAAGAATTTACAAGGAAAACAAATTGAGTTCATGGGTTTGCTGAAGGCTTTTGAATCTTTATTTATCATTTTTCTTCCTCGGTTGCCATAGACACCGTAGCAGAGAGAGAGAGAGAGAGAGAGAGAGAGAGAGAGAGAGAGAGAGAGAGAGAGAGAGAGAGAGAGAGAGAGAGAGAGAGAGAGAGAGAGAGAGACAGAGAGAGAGAGAGAGAGAGAGAGAGAGAGAGAGAGAGAGAGAGAGAGAGAGAGAGAGAGAGAGAGCGAGCGAGCGAGAGAGAGAGAGAGAGAAAGAGAAAGAAAAGAGAGGGAGAGAGGGAGAGAGAGAGAGAGAGAGAGAGAGAGAGAGAGAGAGAGAAACAAAGAAAGAAAGACAGACAGACAGACAAAGAGACAGACAAAGAGACAGACAGACAGACAGACAGACAGAGAGAGAGAGCGAGAGAGCGAGAAAGAGAGAGAGAAAGAGGAAGAAAGAGAGAGAGAGAGAGAAACCAAGCGAAGGGAAAAAATCTGGAATCTGTTTTATTCCACTGATTCTCAAACTCTGGCCGATTAACTGACTGCATTCTACCTCAGAGGGAAAGAATAAGATTTAGTTATGGTTGATGTTATTTTTCCTTAACTTTACCAGAAGGAATGAAAGAGCCAGTGTTAGTACAATAATTTTAGGAATTTGTGTCTTGCATCATAAACTTTTCCGAGTTAATAAACTTTACTCGTTAGATGTTGAATAAGGTCCTCTCTCTCTCTCTCTCTCTCTCTCTCTCTCTCTCTCTCTCTCTTTCTCTCTCTTTCTCTCTCTTTCTCTCTCTCTCTCTCTCTCTCTCTCTCTCTCTCTCTCTCTCTCTCTCTCTCTCTCTCAGAAATTCTTATTCACATTTTTAAAGCTTACTTGAGTCCCCCCTTCAGCCCAACCACCTGCCCTTGCATAGAAAACGGAGTAGAAAATTGAAAGATTTTAACCGAAAAAACAGGATTTCATTTTTTTAAGTAAAAACAAAAAACAAACAAACAAACTAAAGATAATAAAGATAAAAAATAAATAGAAATAAAAACAAAAAAATTAGAATAATAAATAATTACAATAACAAAATCCAAGTATACATTTATCATTCCCGGAGATTGTCAGGAAGAACAGTCACACGTATCAATATCATAGCCTATTATGTACACCTTCTTGACTATGTGTACGTCCTTACAAAAATGGATACTTGCATACTGATATAGTCGTATGTACACGTAAGAATTTGAAGTATATATATATTGTATCCGTGAGTGGCATGGTGTCTGTGCGTGTGTGTGTGTTCGTGTGTGTGTGTGTGTGTGTGTGTGTGTGTGTGTGTGTGTGTGTGTGTGTGTGTGTGTGTGTGTGTGTGTGTGTGTGTGTGTGTGTGTACGTGAGGATACAAGTGTCTTCCCTTACAAGGTCCCACGGTTCTGTAAGGTGTTCCTGTATGTGTGTAGCAAGTGTTCCTTTGTCTGTACTTATTCGTTTTTGTAATGACTTTTTTTTCTTTCTTCTTCTTCTTTTTCTCTATTTCTTCTTCTTCTTTTTCTAATCTTCTTCTTCTTCTTTTTCTTCTCTTTTTCTCTTCTTCTCCTTCTTCTTCTTCTTCTCTTCTTCTACTCCTTTTCGTCTTCTTCTTCTTCTATTTTTTTTTCTTCTTCTAGTTCTATAATGTAATTGTCTTATTGTTTCTGTAGTTATCTTTTCTTTCTTTCTTTCTTTCTTTCTTTTTACTTGTGTTTCCGGCCGCTGTCATATGCTAATGTGTTCTTGTCTTTGTAATCGTGTTTTCTTATTTCTGGAATGAATTTTTGTTTCTTGTTTCTCCAATTTACTAATGTTTTCTTGTTTTTGTAATGTAATAATGTCTTTTTTTGTTCCCTCTGTCTCTATCCCTCTCTTTCTTTCTTTCTCTCTTTCTCTTTTTCTATCTTTCTCTTTTCCTCCTTCCGTCTCACCTCTCTCTCTTTCTTTTTTTTCTTTCTATCTTTCTTTCTTTCTCTCTAACTCTCTCTCTCTGTTTCTCTTTTCTCTTCTCTCCCCCATCTCTCTCTCTCTCTCTCTCTCTCTCTCTCTCTCTCTCTCTCTCTCTCTCTCTCTCTTTCTCTCTCTCTCTCTCTCTCTCCCCTCCCCTCCCTGTCTCTCTCTCTCTCTCCCCCTCTCTCTCTCTCTTCCCCCTCTCTCTCTCCTCTCCCCTCCCCCCCCTCTCTCTCTAATGTACTAATTTTTTCTTGCTATTATAAAGTACGAAAGTTTTCTGGATTCTGCCATGTACCCAAAAGCGAGTGGATAAGTGAAATCGTGTACATCATTTCACGTACACGCGTACATATCTGCTTGTAAGTACAGTATGAGTTGCCAAGTTGTAAGCAAAATGAAATCCAAATTCTATGTGAGAACATCTATTCTTTAACATTATCCTCATGAATACACACATATCTTTCCCTAATTTTTTTCTTCTTATCTTCCCGTTTTTTCTTAAATACTTTCTAAGGACGGGAAGGATTTGAAGAAGAAAAAAAGGCGACAGCGATTGATTATTCCTCCAGCAGTTCTTTGACCCTCATCTGGAGGTTTGAAAAAGGTTCCAGTCTCGTCCCGGCTTTTATAAAGACTTCGATGCTCTTCTGTTTATTCGAATTCCATCTTTCCGTTCGGCTTTTGTTTTCCTATTTTTAAAAAAATCATTTGTTTCTTATCTAATTCGTGATGATGATGATTTAAAAAAGACTTTTGATAACTGTAGAACTTTGCTTGATGTATTTAATTTCTTCTGTGGGTCGAGTCATGACCGGAATGAAAAAGTATGGTTATCTATATTTTTTTTCCCGCCGTTATCCATTTAGAGGGTTGGATTCCCCTCCAGACGTCGTTCGATATTTCGTTGACCTTTTGCTTCTTAAAGATAATATTCATTACATAAACCGTTGCGTCATCAGGTGAAAATGGCGCCTTTTTTTTCTTTTCGAATTCAAGGAACGGGAGGGAAGATGAAAGAATGTTTAGGCTCGTTGGCGCTCTATCTGATAAAGACGTGGGTGAACCTGACGCCTGGCTGACGCTTTCGGAGAATCTACGTTTTTTCTTTCTTTCCTTTTTTTGCTTGTCTATTTTGGATTTTTTCTCTCTGTCTCTATCTTTCTTAGTCTTTCTTAAAGTCTTTCTCAGTCTCTCTCTCTCTCTCTCTTCTTCGTCTTTCTCTTTGTCTGTGTCTCTACCACTGTCTTTCTCTCTCTCTCTTTCTTTCTTTCTCTCTTTTTCCTTCTCATTCTCCCTCCCTTCCTCCATTCTCCTTTCTTCTCTTTCTTTCTATCTATCTATCACTACCCTCTACCCTCTCTCTGCCTGTCTTCTTCTCTCTCTCTCTCTCTCTCTCTCTCTCTTTCTCTCTCTCTCTCTCTCTCTCTCTCTCTCTCTCTCTCTCTCTATCTATCTATCTATCTATATTTCCCTCCTTCCCTCCCTCCCTTCCTCCACTCTCTCTCTCTCTCTCTCTCTCTCTCTCTCTCTCTCTCTCTCTCTCTCTCTCTCTCTCTCTCTCTCTCTCTCTCTCTCTCTCTCTCTCTCTCTCCCTCTCTCTCTCTCTCGCTTTCACTCTCTCTGTCTATTTATCTCTACCCCTCTCTCTCTCCATCCCCATTTCTGCCTCTCTTCCCCACCCCTCTCTCTTTCTCTCTCTCTCTCTATCTATCTCCCCCACCTCTCACTCTCTCTCTCTCTCTCTCTTTCGCTCGCTTGCTCTTCCTCTCTCTCTCTCTCTCT
>NC_091589.1:8450192-8455192 GCF_042767895.1 Penaeus vannamei
GATGGAGGGAAAGAGAGGAGGAGAGAGAGAATGAGAGAGGGAGAGAGAGAATGAGAGAGGGAGAGAGAGAATGAGAGAGAGAATGAGAGAGGGAGAGAGAGAATGAGAGAGGGAGAGAGAGAATGAGAGAGAATGGGAGAGAGAATGAGAGAGAGAAAGAGAGAGAGAGATAGATAGATAGAGAAAGAGAGAGAAAGAGAAAGAGAGAGTGAGATAGAGAAGGAAGAAAGAAAGAAGAGAGAAAGAGGGAAGGGAAAGGGCGAAAGGATGTGGTCGCCGGAAAGAGGATAAAAGGAAGAGGGAAGGAAGAGGAAAGAAAAGCAGAAGTGGAAAGTGAGGTGTACGAAGGACTTGGGAAGGAGAGGTTGAGGAAGGAGAGAAAGAATAGGAGAAGAGAAGAAGATAAAAGCGGGTGGAAGGAAGAAGAGAAGAAGAAGGAGAAAAGAAGTTGGAAGGGGAAGAAGGAGGAAATAGAAAAGAGGAGATGGAAGGAGGGAAAGAATATGAGAAGAGAAGAAGATAAAAGCGGGTGGAAGGGAGAAGAGAAGAAGGAGAAAGGAGGAGGTGGAAGGATGGAAAGAAAAGGAGAAGAGAAGAAGAAGAATAAAGAAGTTGGAAGGGGAAGGAAGAAGGAGGAAATAGAAGGAGGAGATGGAAGGAGGGGGAATAGGAAGGAAAAGGGAGGAGAGGGAGAAGTGGAGGACAGAGGGAGATGGAGGAGAGGGAAGGAAGGGAGGTAAGAGAAAGACAGATGAAGAGGGAAGAAAAGAAAAAAAGAAGAGGAAGAAGGGAAGGAAGAAGCGGAAGGGGAGGAGGAAGAAAAAGGCGGAGGGAGGAGAAGGAAGAGAAGGAAAGAGAAGAAAGAAGGCAAAGAGAGAAGGAACGGTGGACGGAGAGTGAAGGAGGAAGAAGGAGGGAAGAGAAAAGAGAGGAGAAGAAGAGAGAAACGAAGACGGAGAGGAAACGAAGGAGGGAGAAAACGAAGGAAAAAGAATAATAATAAAATGAGAGAAAGAGGAAAACGTCAACCGGAAATGGAAAAAAAACGAAAAGAGGAAAAAAGAAAGGAAGAGAAAAAGGAAAAGAAAAAAGACCGAAAGAAGAACAACGAAAGAAGAGAGGAAGAAGAAGGAAGAGGAGAGTAGGGGGGAGAGGGGGAGGGGGGCGGTGGTGGGGGCGGACGGTTTCAGGATCTGTAATTTATGTAGTGATAAATGGCATCTTTTCGACGAGGATACAACCCCCCCTTCCCCCCTCCTCCCCATGCCCCACCATCAGCTCCCTCCTCCCTCCCCACCTCCTCCTTCCCTCCCATCTCCACCCCCTCCTTCCCTCACTCCCTCCCTCCCTGCCTTCCTCCCCCTCTCCCCGGTACCTGTCCCTCCTCCTCACCTCCCTCCCTCCCTCCCTGCCATCCTTCCCCTCTCCCCTACCCATCCCCTCCCCCCGGTACCTGTCCCTCCCTCCCCACTTCCCCCTCCCTCCCTCTCTTCTCCCCCCCCCCCCGGTACCTGTCCCTCCCTCCCCCACCTCCCCTCCTTCCTCCTTCTCCCCCTCCCCCCCTCCCTCCATCCCCCTCCTTCCCTCTCTTCTCCCCCCCCCCCCCGGTACCTGTCCCCCTGTCCTGCGAGTACCAAACGTTACCCCGATCTTTGTCTTATTTTGCTCGGCGCCCAAGATGGGATCGGGAGGGACTTTGTGGTATGACTTGGTTGTGGGCGGGTGGGGGGGGAGGGAGGGAGGGAGGGAGGGAGGGAGGGAGGGAGGAGGGAGGGAGGGAGGGAGGGAGGGAGGGAGGGAGGGAGGGAGGAGGAGGGAGGGAGGAGGGAGGGAGGGTTGGGGAGGGACAGGGTTGGGAAGGGGGAAGGAGGGGAGCTGGGGAGGGAAGGGAGGAGGGGGTGGGGGGAAGAGGAGGGAGGGAGGTGGGAAGGGAGGTGGGGCAGAGAAGAAGAGAGAGAGAGAGAGAGAAAGAGGGAGGAAGGGAGGAAGGAGGGAGAGGGAGGGAGGGAGGGAGGTGGGGATGGGAAGGGGGCGGGAAGGGAAGAAGATAGAGAGAGAGAGAGAGAAAGAGGGAGGAAGGGAGGGAAGGAGGGAGAGGGAGGGAGGGAGGTGGGGATGGAAAGGGGGCGGGGCAGGGAAGAAGAGAGAGAGAGAGAGAGAGAAAGAGGGAGGAAGGGAGGGAAGGAGGGAGAGGGAGGGAGGGGGAGGATAGGAGGGGAGCAGGGAAGGAGAGGAAGAGAAAAAGGGAGGGAGGGAGGAAGGCTTTGGGAGGAGGGACAGAAGGAGGGAAGGAGAGAGTGAGGGGAGGGAGGGAGGGAATGGGGGGGGGGGAGAATTTTGAGGGAAGTATAGGGAGGAGAGACGGACGGAGGGGAGTAGGGGAAGGGATGGGAGTGGGGGAGAGAAGGGAGTCGGAGAGGAGAAGGAGGGAGGAGGGAATTGTGGTGGAGGAGGCTGTTGGGGTAAAGTTTGGGGAGATATTTAGGGAGAAAGTTGAAGCAGATTGTGAGGAGAGTAGTGTTGGAGGAGGAGTGTTGGAGGAGAGGTACTGAGGAGGGGGCGTTGGGGGAGGGTATTAGAGGCTGTTGGATGAGGAGTATTGGGAGGAGGGGTGTTGGAGAAGAGGCAAAGAAGGAGGGGTGTTGGAGGAGGAGTGTTGGTGGAGACGTACTGAGGGAGGGGTGTTGGAGGAGAGGTTATGGAGGGGAGATGGTGGAGGGGTGTTAGAGGGTGTTGGAGGAGTGTTGGAGGAGATGTACTGAGGGAGGGGTGATGGAAAAGAAGTTAAGAGAGGAAGGGTGTTGAAGGAGGGGTATCAGAGGGTGTTGGAGGAGTGTTGGAGAAGGGGTGATGGAGGAGGAGTGTGTCGAAGGAGAAGCATTAGAGGGTGTAGGAGAAGAGATATTGGAGGAGAGGCACTGAAGGAGAAGTGTTGGAGAATAAGTTAAAACAGGAGGGAGTTGGAGAAGAGATTAATGAGGAGGAGTGTTGGAGAAGGGGTGTTGGAGGAGTAAAAGCTACGAATTAAGGGCGTGTGTTTCGATGAGTCTGATGAAGTCAAAGGAGAAGAAAAAAACATCACGAAAGATAAATAAATATACGTTTTGCTTTAGTTCTTAACAAGGTCATGAGGTCATTGAGGTAGATGAGAAAGCGGGAGGGTGAGGGGGGAGGGTGGAAAGAAGGAGGAGAGGTGTGGGGGAGGAGGGAGGGAAAGGCAGGGAAACAGGGTAAAGGGAAAGAACGAATGGGAGAGAGAGAGAGAGAGAGAGAGAGAGAGAGAGAGAGAGAGAGAGAGAGAGAGAGAGAGAGAGAGAGAGAGAGAGAGAGAGAGAGAGAGAGAGAGAGAGAGAGAGAGAGAGAGAGAGAGAGAGGGAGAGAGAGGGAGAGAGAGAGAGAGAGGGAGAGGGAGAGGGAGAGGGAGAGGGAGAGAGAGAGAGAGAGAGAGAGAGAGAGAGAGAGAGAGAGAGAGGGCGGGAGAGAGAGAGAGAGAGAGAGAGAGAGAGAGAGAGAGAGAGAGAGAGAGAGAGAGAGAGAGAGAGAGAGAGAGAGAGAGGGAGAGAGAGAGAGAGAGAAGGGGAGAGAGAGAGAGAGGGAGAGGGAGAGGAGAGAAGAGAGAGAGAGAGAGAGAGAGAGAGAGAGAGAGAGAGAGAGAGAGAGAGAGAGAGAGAGAGAGAGAGAGAGAGAGAGAGAGAGAGAGAGAGAGAGAGAGAGAAAGAGGGGCAGAGAGAAGGGAGTAAGAGAGAGAGAGAGGGAGAGAGGGAGTAAGAGAGAGAGAGAGAGAGAGAGAGAGAGAGAGAGAGAGAGAGAGAGAGAGAGAGAGAGAGAGAGAGAGAGAGAAACAGACACACACACAAACAGACTGACAGAAAGATAGAGAGACAGACAGAGAGAGATAAGGGAAGAAAACTAGAAATATAGAAAGAGAAAAAAGGTAAGAGATAAGACGAGAAAAAGCGTAAAGAAAGAGAGAGAGAGAGATTCCAAAAACATAAACATCGTCAGGATTTCTTTCTCTCGCTTTGCTCTCCCTTCCTCTTCCTTCCTTCTCCTCCTTTGCTCTCCCTTCTTCTCCCTTTCTTCTTCTCCTTTCGTCTATCTAACCTTCTTCTTACTTCTCCTCTCCCCTCTTCTATCTTTTGCATGTATCGCTCCCTCCCCCTTTCCAAAACGCTTCTTATTCTTATTCTAGTTCCTATTCTTATTCTTTTTCTTCTCTCTCTCTCTCTCTCTCTCTTTGTCTCTCTCTCTGCCTCTCTCTCTCTCTCTCTTCCTCTCTCCCTCTCTCTTTCTCTCTCTCTCTCTCTCTCTCTCTCTCTCTCTCTCTCTCTCTCTCTCTCTCTCTCTCTCTCTCTCTCTCTCTCTCTCTCTCTCTCTCTCTCTCTCTCTCTCTCTCTCTCTCTGCTCTCTCTCTCTCTCTCTCTCTCTCTCTCTCTCTCTCTCTCTCTCTCTCTCTCTCTCTCTCTCTCTCTCTCTCTCTCTCTCTCTCTCTCTCTCTCTCTCTCTCTCTCTCTCTCTCTCTCTCTCTCTCTCTCTCTCTCTCTCTCTCTCTCTCTCTCTCTCTCTCTCTCTCTCGCTCTCTCTCCCCCTCTCTCTCTCTCTCTATCTCACCCCCTCCCCCTTTCTCTCTCTCTCTTTCACGACCCCCCTCCTCTCTCTCTGCCCGGCCTCCCTCCCTCCCTCTACCCCCCCCCTCCCCTCACTTTACGAAACCTTATTGCCTTACGAAGGTTACCTCAGCTTAATACCTAATTAATTACATTATACACTTAATTACATTATACACTTAATTACATTATACACTTAATTACATTATACAGTGAGAGAAGAGCTTTTGCAAGGATATCATCTGGTCTGGATATATACGTGTTGATAAGTATGCTGTGATTTTTTAAATTATTATTATTGCATTTCATCTCCTATTTCTCTTTATTCTTTATAGAGTTATTAGTTTGTAAAGCTATAGAATTGTTCATATTGAGTAATTCATTTTCAAAGTT
>NC_091589.1:8462692-8465192 GCF_042767895.1 Penaeus vannamei
CACACACACACATATATATATATATATATATATATATATATATATATATATATATATATATATATATTTAAATTGTATTGGTATATCTGCTGACATAACCTTCCATAGCACCCAACCGGAGAACACGTGTACCTTCCTAGTGATAAGCAACTGCAGGTCCCAGATAATGAAAGAGGATCTCAGACCAAGAACATGAGAGTGATCAAAGTGGTCTAGATGCAAGAGCAAATTTTTTTGACACTTTAAGCCGAATCAAATATTCTTAGAACCTCCTCCTCCTCTTTCGTCTTCTCCTTCTTCATTGACTTAATCCCTTTGTGGGGTCTATACTATAAATAGATAGATAGGTAGATAGATATATATATAGATAGATAGATAAATAGATAAATAGATAGATAGATAAACAGATAGATAGGTAGATAGATAGATATAGATAGATATAGACAGACAGATATAGATAAATAAATAGATAGATAGATAGAAAGATTCGACTATACACTGCCTCCAGCTTGGTCTACCCTGTGCTATCTCTCATTGACAACGTATCATCCACCTTATTTTGGAAGTTTTCGAGGACTGGTAAGGGGGGGGGGGTGAGTGACAGTATAGAGGAGGACGAACTTCTTTGCATGATGTTAAGGATAAGGACTTCCTACTCATGCTTGTTGAAGTTACCCAACACTCGCTACCACATGAGAAAAGATAAAGACAAACATAAAAAGACAAACAGAAAAAGACAAAGACAATCAGAAAAAGACAAAGACAAACAGAAAAAGAAAAAAAAACAGAAAAAGACAAAGACAAACAGAAAAAGACAAAGACAAACAGAAAAAGACAAAGACAATGAGAAAAAGACATAGACAAACAGAAAAAGACAAAAAAAACAGAAAAAGCCAAAGTTAAACAGAAAAAAAAAAAAGAAAAAGACAAAGACAAACAAAAAATAACAGAAAAAGTCAAACAGAAAAAGGTAAAAATAAAAAAACAGAAAAAGACAAAGACAAAAAAAAAAGAGAAAAAGACGAAGACAAACAGAAAAAGACAAAAAAGACAGACAAACAGAAAAAGAAAAAAAACAGAAAAAGACAAAAACAAACAAAAAAAAAAAAACTGAAAAAGACAAAAAAAAAGAAAAGAGACAAAGACAAAAAGAAAAATACAAAGACAAACAAAAAGAAAAAGCTTAACACCAAATCGACCGCTGCAATGCCCGTGCAGCGAAGATCTAGAGATGTCTACACGCAAGCACAAGCACAGCAACGTGTCTGCAAAGATAAAAAAGAAGGAAAAGATCAAAAACAAGAAATTCAGATAAACCGCGACGTTTCGAACCCTTGACGCGTTGCTCTTCAGGCGAATAACTGATCATTCGCCTGAAGAGGAAAACGTGAGGGGCTCGAAACGTAACGATTTATCTTCACTGCTTGTTATCGATGGTTTTCTTCTTATCCGGATTATTCCTCTTCGTAATTTAAAGAGAGAAGAGGTAATTAACGCAATTAACTCTCACCAGCTGTGCAAATTAGATGCAAATAAGGATCTGTTAAGTGTTCGAAAATCATTAATGATCATAAATCTAAAGGGATTTGTAATGACATGAATATAATGAGATCAGAATGCAAATCACTTGCCATAGTCTGTGCTGAGACACATGCACACACTCATGCACACACAAATACACGTATGCACACACAAACACGTATGCACACACTCATGCACACACAAATACACGTATGCACACACAAACACGTATGCACACACACATGCACACACAAACACACGTATGCACGCACACATGCACACACAAACACACGTATGCACACACACATGCACACACAAACACACGTATGCACACACACATGCACACACAAACACACGTATGCACACACACATGCACACACAAACACACGTATGCACACACTCATGCACACACAAACACACGTATGCACGCACACATGCACACACAAACACACGTATGCACACACACATGCACACGCAAACACACGTATGCACACACAAACACACGTATGCACACACAAACACGTATGCACACACAAACACACGTATGCACACACAAACACACGTATGCACACACAAACACACGTATGCACACACAAACACGTATGCACACACAAACACACGTATGCACACACACACATGCACACACAAACACACGTATGCACACACAAACACACGTATGCACACACAAACACACGTATGCACACACAAACACGTATGCACACACAAACACGTATGCACACACACATGCACACACAAACACACGCATACACACACAAACACACGTATGCACACACAAACACACGTATGCACACACAAACACGTATGCACACACAAACACACGTATGCACACACACACATGCACACACAAACACACGTATGCACACACACATGCACGCACAAACACACGCATACACACACAAACACACGTATGCACACACAAACACACGTATGCACACACAAACACGTATGCACACACAAA
>NC_091589.1:8480192-8487692 GCF_042767895.1 Penaeus vannamei
TAGAAAATTTGAAAAATGCCTTTAGTTATAAGAAATACACACACGTATATACGTACATGCTGTCCCAGGGTGAAAAAAATAATAATAATAAAAAAAAGTAAAAAAAGAAGAAAATATTGTATCGTACTTCTCTATGTTAATCTCACACCTGTGAGAACTTATCAAATATTTTCTATTCCTTTATTCTTATTTCCAAGAAGCTTATTATAAGAATTAAGTCAATAAAGTACAAATATCCAAAGTATATCGCATGCAACTGAAGTTACGATAATACAGTATCAAAAATAGTAAATAAACACACTTGAATAAATAAATAAATAAACTTGATTTCTAATTCTAAATATAGGGTTCTATTCCAGTGTTGCCAAACGAGGGAGCAAGTCTTTCTTCGCAGCGTCTGGTAGACACACGCGTCACTCTTTCTCTCGCTTTCATTCTTTCTTCCTGTTTTTCTCTTACGCTTTCTCTGTCTAACTCTCGCTCTCTTTTTATCTTGCTTTCCCTTTCTCTCTCTTCTCCCCTCTCTTTCTCTTGTTTTCTTCCCTCTTCCCCCGGTTATTTGTCTCTGTGTCTTCTTCTCTTTTCGATCTTTCTTTTTTTGTATTTCTTTTTTTCTCTTTCTTTTCCCCTCTTTCCATCTGGTTCTGCTTCTCTCACATCTTTTCTTCTTTTTTTGTTCTTTCTGTCTTTCTCTTCCCCCTCCATTTATCTTATCTCTTCTCTCTCCCCTTTCCTCTTTGGCTCTTTCTTTCTCTCTCTCTCTCTTTCTCTTTTCTCTCTTCCTCTTGTTCATCTGTCTCTCACACACTCTCTCTCTCTTATCTTTTCCCATTTATCTGTCTTATTTTTTCCCCCCATCTCTCCTTATTTCATTCTTCTTCTGTCCCTCCCACTCTGTCTATCTCTTACTTTTCTCTCCATTTCTCCTTTTTCATTTTACCAACCTTCTGTCTCTCTCACTCTATTTTCCCCCTTACTTCCTTTTTCCCATCTCTTTTTAGCTTACTTCCCCTCCCTCCCTATTTCTCCTTTGCCCTTTTATCATTCTCCTATCTCTCCCCACTCTCTATCTCTCTTACCTTTTCTCATATCTATCTCTTACTTTTCCCCCATTTCTCTCTGCGTGCATTTTTTATCATTCCCAATCTATCTTCTCCCTATTCTCTCTTTCTTGCTCACCCTCTCTTTCTTTCTTACCTTTTCCCATATCCCTTTTCTAACTTACTTCCCCCTCCACCCCCATTCTCTCCTTCTCCGCTTTATCATTTTCCTTCTATCTCTCCTATTCTCTCTGTCTGCCACGATGCACAAACTCTTCCCAATGTTGTGTATGTTTGGTTTTGGTTAACCCTGATCTTCTTGGCTGCCGTGAGAGTGGTTGTGAATTTTCTCCTGGAAGCGGTTGTGGGTTCAAGCCCGGAGAAGCCTGGGTTCTAAAGCTGAGGCCCAGATGTCAGAGAGGAGAGGAGAGATCCTTTCGCTTTGAAGCCTGGTCTGGGCCAAGAAAGACCAGGGGATTTTCTGAAGTCTGATTCAAGCCTGGACAAGCCCGGATGCATTTCTGAAGTCGGATTTAAAACCAAGGAAGCCGAGATCTTGTGCTGAAGCCTGAAATAAGCCGAGAAAGTCAGAGCCTAGATCCCCGCTGGAGCCTGGAGATCACGAAAGCCAGGTTTCTTCCCCGAAGCCTGAAACAAGCCGTGGGGAGAAAACGAAGATCACTTTGACGAGTCCTCCCAACGGAACCAAGAAAGCCCAACCCAAGATCCTCTACTAAAGCCCAATCTAAGCCTCGAGAGAGCCAAGATCTCCTTCGGAAAGCCTTGATCAAGCCCCAGACAGTCCAAACCCGCTTTCCAGCTCCAAGACAACCGCCTTGCTCCCCCTGCCCCGAAATGCCCCTCGTCCCAGAGTCAGTTCCGACTCGGGTCTTCTCGAGTTCCTTTCCGTGTGTTTACCTGTAACATGCAATTTGATGTGTCTATACACTTTCTTCTCAGTTTAAAATTAAATTGGATAATGTGTTAGTGGGCTTAATTTTGCTTATGTATTTCCATATACATATACATAGATATATGTATATATGATATATATATATATATATATATATATATATATATATATATATATATATATATATATATACACATACATATATCACACACACATTATATATACATACATATATATATACACATCCATATATATATATATATATATATATATATATATATATATATATATATATATATGTATATGTATATATATACACATATATATATATATTTATATATATATATATATATATATATGTATATATATAAATATATATATATATACATATATGTGTATATATATATATAAATATATATATATATATATATATATATATATATATATATATATATATATATATATATATATATATATATATATACATATATATGTGTATATATATATATATATATTTATATATATATATACATATATGTATATATATATATACATATATATATATATATACTCCCATATATATATATATATATATACATATATGTATATATATATATATCCTATATAGATAGATAGATATATAGATATATGTATGTATGTATAAATATATGTATGTGTGTGTATACAAAGCAACTTCCAACCCCATTCACTTGCAGGAAGAAGGAGAACCATCAATTCGGTGATAACGGTTGTGAGGAGGCGCAGAGGGCGATCACAGGGCGTTGCGCTTGGGCGGGTCGTGGTGGCACGCCCCCTCTGCGCCCCCGCGGCAGAGGCTGGCCGTCATCGTGGCCTTCAGGGACAGGGCGGCCATGGTAGGTCACTCGCGGAGGTCAGGGAGGCAGCCATTCTCCTAAGGCTCAGGGGAGGTCACTTCCTGCGGGAGGTCATTCTCTAAGGTCAGGGGAGGTCACTCACGCGGAGGGTCAGTGGGAGGTCACTCGCTTGGAGGTCATGGAGGGTCACTCCCTTGGAGAGTCATGTGAGGAGGGTCACTCGCGGAGGTCATGGGAGGTCACCACGGAGGTAATGTTCCTGCTAGGATCATGGGAGGTCATTCACAGAGGTCATGGGAGGTAATTCTCAAAGGTCATGGGAGGTCATTCACAGAGGGTCATGGGACGTCATTCACCCAGAGGCCATGGTAGGTTATTCCCACAGAGGCCATGGTAGGTCATTCCTCATAGGTCATGGTAGGCCGTCTATTCACAGGGGTCATACTGGGACGTCATTCACAGAGAGGCCATGGGACGTCATTCCACAGAGGCCATTGGTAGGTCATTCCACAGAGGCCATGGTAGGTCATTCACAGAGGCCATGGTAGGTCATCGGTCACAGAGGCCATGGTAGGTCATTCACAGAGGCCAAGTGGTAGGTCATTCACAGAGGCCATGGTAGGGTCATTCACAGAGGCCATGGTAGGTCATTCACAGAGAACCATGGTAGGTCATTCACAGAGGCCATGGGGGTCATTCACAGAGGGCCATGGTAGGGTCATTCTGCCAGAGGCCATGGTAGGTCATTCACAGAGGCCATGGTAGGTCATTCACAAGGCCATGGTAGGTCATTCACAGAGGCCATGGTAAGTCATTCACAGAGGCCATGGTAGGTCAGTTCACAGAGGCCATGGTAGGTCATTCACCAGAGGCCATGGTAGGTCATTCACAGAGGCCATGGTAGGTCATTCACAGAGGCCATGTGGTAGGGGTCATTCCACAGAGGCCATGGTAGGGTCATTCACAGAGGCCATGGTAGGTCATTCTACAGAGGCCATGGTAGGTCATTCACAGAGGCCATGGTAGGTCATTCACAGAGGCCATGGTAGGTCATCTCACAGAGGTGCCATGGGCGGAGTGCATTCACAGAGGCCATGGTAGGTCATTCACAGAGGCCATGGTAGGTCATTGGACCACAGAGGCCATGGAAGATAGGATCATTCACAGAGGCCATGATAAGTCATTCACAGAGTTCATGGTAAGGTCATCCACACAGAAGTCATGATGTCATCCACAGAGGTAATGGTAGAAGCTAAAGCCCATAATGGTCACAGAGGTCATGGTAAGTCATCCATAATGGTCACAGAGGTCATGGGTAGGTCACTCACAATAGGTACATGATGTCATTACCCACAGAGGTCTAGGAGCTTATGGTAGGTCATTCAAAGACGTCATGGTAGGAGAGCCATGTCCACAGAATCTGTTAGACCAGGCAGAAAAGTCTCGCTTCACAGA
Source organism: Penaeus vannamei (assembly GCF_042767895.1). Lineage (NCBI taxonomy): Eukaryota > Metazoa > Arthropoda > Malacostraca > Decapoda > Penaeidae > Penaeus > Penaeus vannamei. The sequence goes on from NC_091589.1 coordinate 8,484,437, forward strand.
AGATCTTGGTAATGGGAGAGGAGCTAGATTCAGTATCAGCTCGAGGTGTCATGGCGGGTCTGATTCTATTTCTTGGGGAAAAAACACTCCGGGAGTTTATTTTGATGACGTCACAAAGCAAGTTATGGATGCTTTGTGAATTTATGGTCCGATCGTTTTGGTCTATTCCTATTTTTAAAAAAAGGATAGAAAATAAGGATTTTAACGATTTCATATTTTTTCATCTGAACGAGCATCAAAACGGGACGCCATGACACCTCCTCGTGTTGCTACTGATTTAGCCTTTCCCGACTCCGTACATCAGGCTAAAAGGTTCTTTAGAGCGGACATGGTTAAGTTACGTATAAAAAGATAAATAAATAAAAATCTAAAAAAGGAATAAAAAGACTAAAAAATGAAACATTGGTCCTAAAGAAATAATGTTACATGAATACTCTTTGTATGAGTAAATCTAAATCATAGTCTCTAAGACAATAAAATCGCGAATATAATAATGAAGAATTCACCCCGCCTTGAAAAACAAAGTAAATCACTGCCTTGAAAATTACATAAATACCCCCCCGAGAATTAACTCACAGAACTTTAACTCCCATGAAAAGGATTAAAATAAGGGAAAAGAAAAGAAAAGAAGAAAAAAAAAAAAAGGATTATTTTACCAACCACAACTTATCACGAGTCGAGCATGTTTCGAATATCCGCTTCGAACATCTGCTTCATATCACGCTTTCTTCGTATAGGATGAGATTGCGATCTGAGAGATTTCAATTCATTAAAAGACTTCTTGTTCGCCATTCTACCAGCTGGGTCCCTTCCTGTACCGTATGCATCCGTTCCTCCAACAACAGTCCATGAACTACTCAATCTACTTGCAGTGGAACAAACACGTGAGGTTGGTTGTTTGGTCCGTTAATTGGTTTGTTTGGCTGTTCTAGTCTTGTTAGTGTTGTCGGTATTATTGTTTGTGTTATTTGTAGTGTTATGAATGTTGGCCTATGTTGTTATTGTGTTGTATTGTGTCTGTTTTTATTAATTATATATTTTAGTATATATAATGTACTGTTGTACGTAACTTAATGACTTTCTGCACCGTTTTATTTTATTTCTGTTTTTCATCACAAGGGCGGTGCTCATGAATACAATAATAATTATGACGATGACGATGGTTAGGGAGAAAATAACACTGATAACAGAAACAATATTTGAAAAGATTAAGATGCCGATGCCAATGAATTACAATTATCATATTTTGAGTGTAATCCTACTGCTCGTTGCTGTCATTATATTGATTTATGTTATTCTTGTGCACTTTAGTGATTACTATAATTATCAATATTTTTGGCATTAGGAATTCCCTATATAATTAGCATTAACATTAGTTTCCAATGAAGACTTATTATTATTGGTACTATAATAGTCAAAATCAGTATCCCTAATATAATTATAACTATTATCATTGTTAGTATTACTTATAATCTTAATAATTATGATAATAAACATTAATGATAATAAACATTATCACTTAAATCCTTGCCATGTAGAACATAACCATCTTGTGCCATAGGGCCAATACCCAAAGGGTCAAAAGTTACAGCTACAGGTTGCAATGAGTCATACCATCGCTATAATTGTGCATTTTCACTCCATCGTAAACATAGTAGGGTGCTGTGGGGAGGTGTGGAAAGCAATGGTGTGGTTGGCTTAAGTTAATGTTGTTGAGTGCCTGCTTGCCTTCTCGCTTACAGCTGCCGTCACTTTGCTAGCTTAGTGTGAAGGGGGATCAACACTGTAAGTCTCCCCACTACCAATGCAATAATCCCGCTTTATCATGAGAGATTTTTGCAGTGCATCCTTGTAGCTATTCTTTGCAATTTTAGAGCTAAAAATGTAGAGAAAGCAGCAAGAGGCTATTAAAGGAAAGAGGCATGTCTTGGATTCGTGCCAACTGGCTCCCTTTCCAATGGTGGTTTGGGGAGGTAGTCCTTGACTGCTTCCCTAAACGGCCGTCTGTGTGTGTGTGTGTGTGTGTGTGTGTGTGTGTGTGTGTGTGTGTGTGTGTGTGTGTATTTAGAGTCTCACACATTATTTCTTTCCATCTTATTCAGTGAACTAAATAAATGGGGATGTTGGGGAGCTGGAAAAGAACAACTTACAAGCAACACGACAGGCACCAACTAGCATAAGGCAGAATTTCTGAGGACCTAATATGTACATGTCGGGTCTTACAGCCTGCCATCCAGGCCTCGTCCCTCTGAGATGTAAGAGGGACCGCCCGCCGAAGGCACCAATCTCGATTTACTCTTAGCCAAATCCACATTTGTTGTTTTCTTGCAGTGCACATCATTCAAGAGTGCCATCGTGAGTTCTGACATGACATCATCAAAAAGGCACTCTGAATCTGGGAAGAATCCTGATGAAGAATGTTAGATGCTGAGAAGCTATACTTGTACTGAGTATATCTCGCCGATATACTAGGACAAAGTGATGGAGGCTTCTTTCCCACGAATTCAGGAGTGGAGACAGAATTGTAAAGGCCATGTTCTTGTACCAATATTATCCATTTTATTGAGTGTTGAATGGATGATATTTAGAGGTTTCATCCAAAGTAATTACAGAGCAATGATGGGTAATACCAAGGTACTAATCTTGACTTTACTGGTGATCGTTGTCAGCTTATGTGTCTCTTAAGAGAACCTAGTGGTGGCTCTTGGTTATGAGACTATGAGAGTCTCCAGGAGTGCCTGTTCGTTTTACATGTGCTTACAGTAAAATTGTTGGAAGTCACACAGCTCTACATATCTTTGAAGTCTCGTTCCTGTGACACTGAGCTAACATGCCAAGCCCACTATCCCGTGGGCAGGAACATGATAAAGGGAGCTGTATGTCGATAAAACCTGGACTGCATTCTGTACCTTGGAGTTTTGAACCCAACACGTTTTTATGACATGCATCGCATCATAGGAACATGTCCAGTCAATGGCTGCACCGCCAAGGCCCAAGGCTACTCACTCTCCACACCCAACATCATATTATGCAGCCGCTTGGTTCGCTTCACACAGAGAACGATCCCACCCATGTTTGTTTACAAAACAATTCTGGATGGAAAATGCCCGCGGGACGACCAGTGGAAGTCGTGGGTTGAGCAGCTCAACCAGATTTGTTGTGATGAAGTAGAAATCAGCTGTGTACCTGCCTGATGCAACCTCACTCAATAGGGGCTTCCTGTGGCTGGTAATGGAGGGCAGAATGTAAAATGCAT
>NC_091589.1:8524235-8531735 GCF_042767895.1 Penaeus vannamei
TACTATAATAGTCAAAATCAGTATCCCCAATATAATTATAACTATTATCATTGTTAGTATTACTTATAATCTTAATAATTATGATAATAAACATTAATGATAATAAACATTATCACTTAAATCCTTGCCATGTAGAACATAACCATCTTGTGCCATAGAACCAATACCCAAAGGTCAAAGTTACAGCTACAGGTTGCAATGAGTCATACCATCGCTATAATTGTATTTTCACTCCATCGTAAACATAGTAGGGTGCTGTGGGGAGGTGTGAAGCAATGGTGTGGTTGGCTTAAGTTAATGTTGAGTGCCTGCTTGCCTTCTCGCTTACAGCTGCCGTCACTGCTAGCTTAGTGTGAAGGGGGATCAACACTGTAAGTCTCCCCTACCAATGCATAATCCCTTTATCATGAAGATTTTTGCAGTGCATCCTTGTAGCTATTCTTGCAATTTAGAGCTAAAATGTAGAAAAGCAGCAAGAGGCTATTAAAGGAAGGGCATGTCTTGGATTCGTGCCAACTGCTCCCTTCCAATGGTGGTTTGGGGAGGTAGTCCTTGACTGCTTCCCCAAACGGCCGTGTGTGTGTGTGTGTGTGTGTGTGTGTGTGTGTGTGTGTGTGTGTGTGTGTGTGTGTGTTAGAGTCTCACACATTATTTCTTTCCATCTTATTCAGTGAACTAAATAAATGGGGATGTTGGGGAGCTGGAAAAGAACAACTTACAAGCAACACGACAGGCACCAACTAGCATAAGGCAGAATTTCTGAGGACCTAATATGTACATGTCGGGTCTTACAGCCTGCCATCCAGGCCTCGTCCCTCTGAGATGTAAGAGGGACCGCCCGCCGAGGCACCAATCTCGATTTACTCTTAGCAAATCCACATTTGTTGTTTTCTTGCAGTGCACATCATTCAAGAGTGCCATCGTGAGTTCTGACATGACATCATCAAAAAGGCACTCGAATCTGGGAGATCCTGATGAAGAATGTTAGATGCTAGTATACTTGTACTAGTATATCTCGCCGATATACTAGGACAAAGTGATGGAGGCTTCTTTCCACGAATTCAGGAGTGAGACAGAATTGCGTTCTTGTACCAATATTATCCATTTTATTGAGTGTTGAATGGATGATATTTAGAGGTTTCATCCAAAGTAATTACAGAGCAATGATGGGTAATACCAAGGTACTAATCTTGACTTTACTGGTGATCGTGTCAGCTTATGTGTCTCTTAAGAGAACCTAGTGGTGGCTCTTGGTTATGAGACTATGAGAGTCTCCAGGAGTGCCTGTTCGTTTTACATGTGCTTACAGTAAAATTGTTGGAAGTCACACAGCTCTACATATCTTTGAAATCTCGTTCGTGACACTGAGCTAACATACCAAGCCACTATCCCGTGGGCAGGAACATGATAAAGAGCTGTATGTCGATAAAACCTGGACTGCATTCTGTACCTTGGAGTTTGAACCCAACACGTTTTATGACATGCATCGCATCATAGGAACATGTCCAGTCAATGGCTGCACCGCAAGGCCAAGGCTACTCACTTCCACACCCAACTCATATTATGCAGCCGCTTGGTTCGCTTCACAGAGAACGATCCCACCCATGTTTGTTTACAAAAACAATTCTGGATGGAAAATGCCCGCGGGACGACCAGTGAAGTCGTGGGTTGAGCAGCTCAACCAGATTTGTTGTGATGAAGTAGAAATCAGCTGTGTACCTGCCTGGTAGCCTACCAATAGGGGCTCCTGTGGCTGGTAATGGAGGGCGAATGTAATGCATAAAACCCAATCAATTCTCAATTATCAGTATTTGTTCTACTTTATTATAGAAAGCCAACTTATTTTACACATAAATTAGTCATGTCCGTCATCCAGAACTAGGAATTGAATTGGTTCATATGAAATAACTAATCTACAAGTATTCTTTGACACACTTGTTGTTTTGTATGACAATGACGAGAATCATAATTAGAGAGGATGTCAATACAGGTGAGAATGAATTGCACTGGTCAAAGCCAAGGATAATTTTACCTCACCTTTGTATATTTCAGGTTTATCAGTGACATAGCATAACTAGCTAGATATGCTAGCTATATCTTGCAGTATGTTAATCTTAAAGATAACTTTTATGTGTTTATCTTTGGTAAAAATAAGGACATAATAACCAGGCTGCATTCATTAGCATCTCGACTTCATTAATTTCAAACGCCCCTCTAATGAGTTCATACTTTAATGAATTTCAAGTTTACGACCCAGGATTTGCATCATACAGAAGAGCATGCCTGATTATCCCTCGTGTGATTATATGGGAAATGAACATCGCTTCTTTACGAGGGAAAAGTTGCATGGCTTTTATGGATACATAAAATGGGAGTGAATTTAGTGGCTTCTTTGTGGATTATCTAGAGGCTTTCCGTACATGTAAACAAGATTGTGTGGGTTTTCGAACCTTGATAAGAACAGTAATAATGTAATACCATAGTTATATATTACAATAATTGCATCTTTACATAAACATTACTATATTATCATTATAACAATGGTGATTATCATTACCCTTCGACATCATCAGTACACAAGAAAAGTCCACCTCAGCATCACTCACATCATCAAATCACCATCATTACACCCATTCTACCTATTCACAATCACCATCATCACACCCACTCTACCTATATTCACAATCCCCCTCACTGACCTCTTCCTACCGCCCACATCACCCACGCCCACGTCCCAGCGGAGGGGGGCTTCAACCAGGCCAAGATGTACAACGTGGGCTTCGTTCGGGCACGCGCCGAGGGACCCTGGGACTGCTTCGTGTTCCATGACGTCGACTGCCTCCCCGAGAACGACAACAACCTCTACTTCTGCGCCGACCAGCCGCGCCACCTGGGGGTCGCGCGGTCCAAGACGGGATATCAGTTGGTGTAGATTTGTGGTGGTTGTTGTTGTTGTAGCTGTTGCTGTTATTGCTATTTTTATTATGAATATTGTTATTGTTATTATTATTATTGTTGTTATTATTGTTATTATTATTATTATTATTATTATTGTTATTATTATTATTATTATTATTATTGTTATTATTATTATGAATATTATTGTTATTATTATTATGAATATTATTATTGTTATTATTATTGTTATTATTATCATTATTATTATTATTATTATTATTATTATTATTATTATTATTATTATTATTATTATTATTATTATTATTATTATTATTATTGTTATTGTTTGGCGATTAACTTGATTGGATTGTGTGTCGTTGTTTGATTGTATTATTACCTTTGTCTGATTGGAGAACATACGCCTACATCCGCCGATACGTGTATGCATAACTTATGTATATATGTATGCGTATGTGTATGTGTTCATGTGTGTGTGTGTGTATGTGTGTGTTCATGTGTGTGTGTGTATGTGTGTGTTCATGTGTGTGCGCGAATGTATGCCATAGATACACGCATGCATCATATAACCGTTCCTGCCATATATATGTATGCAACATAATTGTCTCTCTCCCTTGCAGTCACAACAACAAGTACATGGGTTGTGCCAATGCCCTGACTGGGTGGCAGGTGGACAGAGTTAATGGTTGGAGTAACAGGTAATTATAGTAATTCTGGCGGTAATAATAGAGATATGCTACTAATTAATAATAATAATAATGACTGTGGTTCCATTTATTTAAATTACTACTGGTAGCAATGGCGTTTTTTATTTATCTGTTTTTGTAATGCTTTTGCAGGTTTTAAGATATTATGTATCTAGTAGTATTTTAAGTTTTTAGAAATTTACCTGTACTATTACTCTCTGGTCCTTGGATGAAAATATAGGTTTCTCTACAAGGCACATTTTCATAGAAAATGGGTCGATATTTTCTTGAAGGATATTTTGGTAGATTTACCTGTATTGAAAATGGACTTCCTTTGATCTTTCTCGCTCTCTGTGCCTGTCTATCTTTCTCTCTCATTCTCTTTCTATCTATCACTCTATCTATCTATATATTTGTCTCTCTCTCTCTCTATATATATATATTAATCTTTTTATATTGTGTTCACACACAGACACACGCACACACACACACACGCACACGCACACGCACACGCACACGCACACGCACACGCACACGCACACGCACACGCACACGCACACACACACACACACTCACATATACATACATATATATATATATATATATATATATATATATATATATATATATAGAGAGAGAGAGAGAGAGAGAGAGAGAGAGAGAGAGAGAGAGAGAGAGAGAGACATAAAACAGTCTGTCACAGAATCTGCTGCGAAATGAGACCCGACAGAGAGCAACGGAATGAGGCTTTGAGCGTTAATAACTGCGGTAAACTTGACATCTGACACCTGTTCGACACATGTTTGAGAACCCTAATTGCATCGCGCGAGGACCAAGTGGGAATGACAGAATGCTCTTTGGGCTAAAAAGACGTGAAGCCCCATAGGAAATTGCTAAAATAAATTAAATAGATAAATAAATAAATAAATAAAATATATAAATAAATAAATAAATAGAATATATAAATAGATAAAATAGAATAATAAAATAAAATGAAATAATTAAATAAAATATATAAATAAATAAATAAGTAAAATAAATAAAATAGGAAAAGTAAAGTTAAAGTCACTGAAGGTATTTTAGTTTTGACTTCATTGGAAAGGAAGCAAACATCGAGCTCTTGAAGAAAGTGCAGGTGTGTGTGTGTTTGTGTGTGTGTGTGTGTGAGTGTGTGCATGTGTGCGTGTGTGTGTGTGTGTGTGTGTGTGTGGGTTTGTGTGCATGTGTGTGTGTGTGTGTGTGTGTGTGAGTGTGTGTGTGTGTGTGTATGTGTGTGTGCGTGCGTGTGTGTACATGTGTGTGTGCGTGTGTGTATGTGTGTGTGTGTGGGTGGGTGGGTGTGCGTGTGAGTGTGTGTGTGTGTGAGTGTGTGTGTGTGTGTGTGTGTGTGTGTGTGTATGTGTGTGTGTGTGTGTGTGTGTGTGTGTGCGTGTGGATGTGTTTGTGCGTATATGTATATATGTGTTTATATATGTATGTGTGAGTGAGTGTATGTGTCTGTTGATCTGTACCCATACATACAATTACAGTCTACATACCCCCCCACCCAAAAGAAGCATTCCCCCGCCTCGTACAGTCTCGCAACCTCTCGCCGTCCCTCCCACCCGTGCCGCCTCCCCGCCCCTCCTTCAGGCAGTCCCCGCCCACAGGTACTTCGGCTGGGGCGGCGAAGACAACGACATGTCCCGCCGCATCAGGGCCTCGGGAATGGGCGTGGTCAGGATGGATCCGGCGGTGGCGACCTACATGATGCTGAAACACCCCCCGGCGAGGAGGAATCCTGACAGGTACGCCAAAGGGGGTGTGATACTGGAAAAAATAGTAGAAGCGGGAATAGGATGATGAAAGAGAGAGAGAGGGAAAGGGAGAAAGACATTTTTATTTCCTTTTTCTCCCTTTTTTGTTGTTGTTGTTGTTGTTTCTAATGGTAGTTATTATTGCTCTACGTGAAAGAGGGTGTGATAGTATACTGGAAAAAATAGTAGAAGCGGGAATAGGATGATGAAAGAGAGAGAGAGGGAAAGGGAGAAAGACATTTTTATTTATTTTTTCTTTTTCTTTTGAAAAGGGGTGTGATAGTATATTGGAAAATATAATAGAAACGGGAATAGGATGATGAAAGAGAGAGAGAGGGAAGAGGAGAAAGACATTTTTATTTATTTTTTATTTTTTGTTGTTGTTTCCTGGAGTTTCCATCTTTTTTCTTTTTCTTTTTTTTTGTTGTTATTTCCTGGAGTTTCCAAAGGTAGTTATTATTGCTCTACGTGAAAGAGGGTGTGAGAGCATGTTAGAAAAAAATAGTAGAAACGGGAATAGGATGATGAAAGCGAGAGAGAGAGAGAGAGGGAAGGGGAGAAAGACATTTTTATTTCTTTTTTCTCCCTTTTTTGTTCTTGTTGTTGTTTCCTGGAGTTTCTAAAGGTATTTATTATTGCTCTTATATATATTATTATGAGTTATTCCAAAGGTAGTTATTATTGCTCTACGTGAAAGAGGGTAAAAAAGTATATTGGAAAATACAGTAGAAACGGGAATAGGATGATGAAGGAGAGAGAGAGAGAGAGAGAGAGAGAGAGAGAGAGAGAGAGAGAGAGAGAGAGAGAGAGAGAGAGAGAGAGAGAGAGAGAGAGAGAGAGAGGGAAGGGGAGAAAGACGTTTTTATTGATTTTTTCTTTTTTTGTGTGTGTGTGTTTTTGTTTCTTGGAGTTTTCAAAGGTAGTAAAAGAGGGTATGACAGTATGTTGGAAAATACAGTAGTAACGGGTATATGGTATATGCGTTTAGGCGGAGGAGGATGAAAGAGAGAGAGAGGGAAAGGGAGAAAGACATTTTTATTTATTCTATTCTTCCTTTTTTGTTGTTTCCTGGTTTCCAAATTTAGTTATTATTGCTCTACGTAAAAGAGGGTATGAGAGCATGTTGGAAAATATAGTAGAAACGGGAATAGGATGATGAAAGAAAGAGAGAGAGAGAGAGAGAGAGGGAGAAAGATGTTTTTATTTATTTTGTCTTCCTTTTTTGCTGTTATCATCGCTTTACGTAAAAGAGGGTATAGCAGCATGTTGGAAAATATAATAGAAATGGATATATGGTATACTCGTTTAGGCGGAGGAGGATGAAAGAGAGAGAGAGAGAGAGAGAAGGGGAGAGTTTTTATTTATTTTGTCTTCCTTTTTCGTTGTTTCCTGGAGTTTCCAAAGGTAGGTATTACTGCTCTACGTGAAAGAGGTTATAGCAGTATATTGAAAAATATAGTAGAAACCGTTATATGGTATATGTGTATAGATGGAGGAGGATGAAAGGGAGGTGTTTTTATTTTTATTTTTTTCTTCCTTTCTTGCTGTTTCCTCGAGTTTCCAAAGGTAGTTTTTATTGCTCTTATATATATTATTATGATTATCATTGTTATTATCATTATTGTTATTATCATTTTCATTGCTATTATTATCAACATTATTATTATCTTTATACTTATCATTATTAATGATTATCATTGTTATCATTATTATTATTGTTTTTTAACATTACGATTGTTATCATCGTTATTGCTATTATTATTATTACTGTTATTATTTTATTATTGTTATTGTTATGAGTTCTATTGTTAATAATAAAAATCATAACAATGATATTATCAATGATAATCATGATAATTATATCACAATCATTATTACTAACAATATTGTAATGATCGTTTTAATCATCATCATTACTATTAATTGCCGTGCTCCTGTTTTTTTTTTTTTTTTTTTTTTTGGTTATTATAAACCTCTTTTGTATTTGCTCTATTATAATCTCATTATCATTTCATTATCTATATTAAGGTTATTAATATATATATTACAATTATTGCTATGATTGCATGAGGATTATAATTGGTCTAATTCCTTTTATCAAT
>NC_091589.1:8534211-8536711 GCF_042767895.1 Penaeus vannamei
AAGCGAAGGCGAAGGAAAAGGAGAAGAAGGAAGAGAAGAAACTGAAAGAGACAAACACTAACTACGAAGACTTAGAGAAAGAGAAAGGAGAAGAAAGAAAAGAATAGGACAATAAGACAAAAAAAAAAGAATAGGAATATGACAAACAGACGAAGCAAGGAATCAGGCGTAACGGATAACTGAGGATGAGCTGACAGGGGGAGAGAATTAATTAGTGTTAATGAAATGAGCTGTGAAAGGTTTGTTCGTCACGTCTGAAGCACAGTAAATTAATTCTGGCGTGAGTATGGTAATACTGAAATCGGGGGGGGGGGGGTGAGAGGAAAAGGGGGGGATAGGGAAGGGGGAAGGAAACGGGGGAGGGGTAGAGGGAGAGGGAAATGGGAAGGAAGGGGGAAAGGGGAGACGGGGAGACGGAAAGGGAGGGAAAGAGGGGAAACGGGGAGAAGGAAAGAGGGGAGAGGGAAGGGAGAAAGGAAAGGGAGGGAAAGAGGGAGAGGGAAAGGGGAGGGGGAGAGGAAAGGGGAGAGGGGAAGGGTGAGAAGGACAGGGAGCTAAAGAGGGGGAGGGAAGGGGGAGAGGGAAAGGGGAGGGAAGGGAGAAAGGTAAGGGTGGGAAAGAGGGGAGAGGGAAAGGGGAGGGAAAGAGGGAAGGGAGAGGGAAAGGTGAGAGAAAAGGGAGATAGGGAAGGGAGAGAGAGGGGGAAAGGGAAAGGGGGGATCGGGAGAAGATATGGAAGAGAAGGGGGGAAGGGGAAGGGAAAGAAGGAGGTGAGGAAAAGAATGGAGGAGATGGAAGAGGAGGAAAAGACGGGAGAGAAGAGGAGGTGAAATCTCGAGGCTGAAGAAGGGGAAGAGAAGAAGGGAAAAGGAGGTTCGTGTGTAAGTGTGTTTATTTAGAGTAGAGTGTAGAAGGGACTTGAATGGGTCTTCGCTGTTGTGTATCAAAGGATTTAAAAGATGTGGAGGAGAGGGAATTAATCTTCTTCTACCTATGCTTTGCTTCTTCTTCTTCTTCATCTTCTTCTGCATCTTCGCCTTCCCCTTCCTCTTTTGCTTCATCTTCTTCTCCTTCTCCTTTTCTTTCTTCTTCATCTTCTCCTTCATCTTCTTATTCTCCTTCTTCTTCTTCTTCTCCTTCTTCTTCTTCTTCATCATCTTCTTCTGCATCTTCGCCTTCCCCTTCCTCTTTTGCTTCATCTTCTTCTCCTTCTCCTTTTCTTTCTTCTCCATCTTCTCCTTCATCTTCTTTCCCCTTCTTCTTCTTCTTCTCCTTCTTCTTCTTCTTCATCATCTTCTTCTGCATCTTCGCCTTCCCCTTCCTCTTTTGCTTCATCTTCTTCTCCTTCTCCTTTTCTTTCTTCTCCATCTTCTCCTTCATCTTCTTTCCCCTTCTTCTTCTTCTTCTCCTTCTTCTTCTTCTTCATCATCTTCTTCTGCATCTTCGCCTTCCCCTTCCTCTTTTGCTTCATCTTCTTCTCCTTCTCCTTTTCTTTCTTCTCCATCTTCTCCTTCATCTTCTTTCCCCTTCTTCTTCTTCTTCTCCTTCTTCTTCTTCTTCATCATCTTCTTCTGCATCTTCGCCTTCCCCTTCCTCTTTTGCTTCATCTTCTTCTCCTTCTCCTTTTCTTTCTTCTCCATCTTCTCCTTCATCTTCTTTCCCCTTCTTCTTCTTCTTCTCCTTCTTCTTCTTCTTCATCATCTTCTTCTTCTTCTTCATCTTCTGCATTTTCGCCTTCCCCTTCCTCTTTTGCTTCATCTTCTTCTCCTTCCCCTTTTCTTTCTTCTCCATCTTCTCCTTCATCTTCTTTCCCCTTCTTCTTCTTCTTCTTCTCCTTCTCCTTCTTCTTCATCATCTTCTTCTTCTTCTTCATCTTTTTCTGCATCTTCGCCTTCCCCTTCCTCTTTTGCTTCATCTTCTTCTCCTTCTCCTTTTCTTTCTTCTTCATCTTCTTTCTCTTTCTTCTTCTTCTTCTTCTTCATCATCTTCTTTCTTCTTCTTCTTTACCTTATCTTGCTTCTTCGGCTTCATCTTCTCCTTCTACTACTACTTCTTTTCTTCTTAATATTCTTATTACTTATTCTTCTTCTCCTTCCCCTTCTTCTTCATCATCTCCTGTTTCATCTTCCTTCTCATTCTTCTTCACCTTATCCTGCTTCTTCCGCTCCATCTCCTTCTACTTCTCCTCCTCCTCCTCCTACTTCATCTTATTTCTCCTTCTCTCGCTTCTCCTTCTTCTTCTAATCCAATATAAACGGATGTGAAGGTCAAGTGGCAAGGATATTATCCAGGGAGCCATTTTTGGTGTTATCCCAATCGCCAAGTTTCTTAAGTTTGGTGAGGTTGGGTTAAGGTAAGTTAGGCTAAGTTAGGTTATCTTTGGTGAAGTTAGGTTAAGGTAAGTTATGTTATGTTACGTTTGGTGAGGGTGGGGTAAGGTAAATTGGGTTACGTTTGGTGAGGTTGGGTTAAGGTAAGTTAGGCTAAGTGAGGTTACACT
>NC_091589.1:8566711-8574211 GCF_042767895.1 Penaeus vannamei
ATGAAATAAATGAAAATAAATGAATAAATAAATGAAAAAAATGACCTACAATGAAAAAAAAAATAAAATAAATGAAAATAAATAAATAAATAAATGAAAAAAATAACCTACAATGAAAAAAAATAAAATGAAAATAAATGAAAATAAATAAATAAATAAATGAAAAAAAAATTACCTACAATGAAAAAAATAAAATGAAATAAATGAAAATAAATAAATAAATAAATGAAAAAAATGACCTACAATGAAAAAAATAAAATGAAATAAATGAAAATAAATAAATAAATAAATGAAAAAAATGACCTACAATGAAAAAAATAAAATGAAATAAATGAAAATAAATAAATAAATAAATGAAAAAAATGACCTACAATGAAAAAAATAAAATGAAATAAATGAAAATAAATAAATGAAAAAAAGACCTACAATGAAAAAAATAAAATGAAAATAAATAAATAAGTAAATGAAAAAAATGACCTACAATGAAAAAAATAAAATGAAAATAAATGAAAATAAATAAATAAATAAATGAAAACAAAAAAGACCTACACAGGGATTGCGAGAAGTTTTTCATGAGAGAGAACATTTCCTCTTCTGTTCTGAGGGGATCTGCTTCTTGTTCTTTGGCTTGGGTTTTGTTGGTTTCCTTGTTGGTATTTTCTTTAGGGGGAGAGAGGAGGGGAGGGAGGGAGGGAGGGAGGGAGGGAGAGAGGGAGGGAAGGAGGGAGGGAGGGGAGTGAGAGGGAGGGCGGGAGAGAGAGAGAGGCAGAGGAGAGGGACGCCAGAGAAAGAGAGGGGGGAGGGCGGTGGAAGGGAGAAGAGGGAATTAGAGAGAAGAAGGGACGCGAGGATACGATATATATATATATATACATATATATATATATATATATATATATATATATATATATATATATATAGAGAGAGAGAGAGAGAGAGAGAGAGAGAGAGAGAGAGAGAGAGAGAGAGAAAGAAAGAAAGTGAGAGAAGGAGGGAGACAGACAAAACAGACAAACAAATAGACAGACACAGAATGAAAGAAAATGCTAAAATAGAAAAATAATTATACATAAAAAAACGACAGACACTTGTCTCGCTGAAGCAACCCGAGCAGACTGGCTTCAGGTGAGGCGAGTGTGTGTGTCTGTGAAAAGGCACGGGAAGGTGTCCTCGTTCTCGGCGCCAGAGAGGCGAGGGTAATGGGAAATGCACCAACACACACACATACATACGTACGGATACATAGATACACATGCATACACACATACAGACAATCACACACACACACGCACACACCCAAGCGCATATGCTGACACAAACACACACACACACACACACACTTATACACCCAAACGCACATGCACACACAAACACATATATTTACACACCCAGGCGCACATGCAGACACAAACAAACACACACACACGCATATATATAGACAGACAGACAGACCGACAGAGAAAGAGAGATAGAAAGGAAAACAGAGAAAGAGAGAAAGCAAACAAAACCACGAGATAGCGAAAACAATAATGAAAAGAAACCCAAAAAGAGATAACAGGAGCAAAAAAACAAAAACAAAAGAAAAAAACGAAAGAGAGACACACACAGGACTCAGGAGGGAAGGAAGATGGGGGCGGACGGGGGGAGGGGAAGGAGGGAGGGAGGAGAGGAGGGCAAGGATAGTAAAATAAATTGAGCCTTCAACGGGTTAGCTATAGATAGTCGATAACTCTTAAAGGTTTCCGTGCCCCCCCACCCTCCCTCCCCCCCTCCCTCCCTCCCAAAGCTATTTAAGGGGGAAGGGGAAGGGGAAGGGGAAGGGGGGGAGGGTCTTGGAGCACCTATGGCAGAGGTTGTTATGCATCCCATGGTTATGGAACTGTGACGTCACTCTGCGTTATCTAAGGAGAGAGAGAGAGAGAGAAAGAGAGAGAGAGAGAGAGAGGAGGGGGAGAAAGAGAAAGAAATAGAGAAAGAGGGAGAGAGAGAGAGAGGAGGGGGAGAAAGAGAAAGAAATAGAGAAAGAGAGAGAGAGATAGAAAGAGAGAGAGACAAATACAAACACAAACACACACACACAAACACACACACACACACACATATATATATATATATATATATATATATATATATATATATATATATATATATATATATATATATATATATATATATATATATATATATATATATACAGAGAAAGAGAGAGAGAGATCACATCTATGTCTCTTTAGAACGCGTTAACGACTATGTATCAAGCTGATATAACATAATGAATAAAAAAATCGAAAAAAAGATATAAAGAAATGAAATGAAAATATAAAACGTGCCAATAACCTTTACAGAACACCAAAAATCATTCAATTATTTCGTTATTTACGAATATCACCCAGAAATAATTTTAAAAATAAACGAATAAAACTCATCCAGAGCTTAATATAAGGAGAGAATCTGGGAGTTAGCGACTGAGCTTAAATGGAATTGAAACTCATTAAAAGAGATTTACAAAGGTTTTCAATGAGAAATATTCATGAAGTTCCTCACACTTATACTTTATCTTTTATCCTTTTTTCAGGTCATAAGAGCTGCCGTAACAAAAAGAGGGAAGGAAGAAGAGAGAAAATGATCGTTAGAGAGAGAGGAAGGAGGAAGGGAAAGGTGGGAGGGAGGGAGGGAAAGGAGAGAGGGAGAGAGAGGGAAAGGAAGGAGGGAGAGGGAAGGAAGGGGGAGACGGAGAGAGAGGTAAGAGGGAGAGAGAGAGACGAAAAGAAAAGAGGAAAGAAGAAAAGAAGGAAGAGAGAGAGAGAGAGAGAGAGAGAGAGAGAGAGAGAGAGAGAGAGAGAGAGAGAGAGAGAGAGAGAGAGAGAGAGAGAGAAGAGAGAGAGAGAAGAAGAGAGAGAAAGAGAGAGAGAGAGAGAGAGAGAGAGAGAGAGAGAGAGAGAGAGAGAGAGAGAGAGAGAGAGAGAGAGAGAGAGAGAGAGAGAGAGAGAGAGAGAAAGAAATAAGAAAAAAAGAGAAAGAAAGAAAGAAAGTGAGAAAGGAAAAAAGAAAATATGCTTGCCTGGACAGTCTGGGGAAACTTCTTTTGACTTGGAGAGTAATCAAGGGAACTCAGCAGTACCTAGATTCCTTTATCAATAAAAGGCCTGGAATAGACAGGGAGGCGAGGGGAGGGGAGAAGGGAGGCGAGAGACGAGGAGATGAGGCGAAAAGAGGCGAGAGACAAGGGGATGTGGGAAGCGAGGAAAGGTGAGAGGCGAGGAGATGCGAGAAAATGTGAGGCGAGAGACAAAGGGATGTAGGAAGCGAGGTGAGGTGAGGCGAGAGACAAGGGGATGTAGGAAACGAGGGAGGCGAGAGGCGAGAGGCAAGACGAGGCGAGACATGAGGAGACGAGGCGAGAGATAAGGGGAAGTGAAACGAGATCAGAGGTAAGGCGTCTCGACAAGTACGTAACCAGTTTCCTCTCGTGACCTTTTTTGACCCCTGGAGAGGTCAGTAACGAATTTGGATTATTTGCAGCTGTTGGAGTATTTGGCCAAACTTACCATAACATACTGATGACATGCTGTTACCGGATATGAAGGATCTTGTGAGAATACACGAAGACTTTTAAAACTTTCTAGACTTTTCGGTTGTCTACTTGGATGTTTAACGTTTTCATGTAATCCGGGAGAGAGAGAGAGAGAGAGAGAGAGAGAGAGAGAGAGAGAGAATGGAAAAGAGAGAGAGAGAGAGAGGGAGAGAGAGAGAGAGAGAGAGAGAGAGAGAGAGAGAGAGAGAGAGAGAGAGAGAGAGAGAGAGAGAGAGAGAGAGAGAGAGAGAGAGAGAGAGAGAGCAGAGGGAAGGGAGAGAGAGAGAGAGAGAGAGAGAGAGAGAGAGAGAGAGAGAGAGAGAGAGAGAGAGAGAGAGAGAGAGAGAGAGAGAGAGAGAGAGAGAGAGAGGAGAGGGAAGGAGAGAGAGAGAGAGAGACGAGAAGAAAAGAGTTAAAGAAAGAAAAGAAGGAAGGGAGAAAAAGACAGAGAGAGTCGTTCTCATCCAAACTTTCTCGTTTTCTTCTATTGAAATGTCTTAAAAAAAAAACCTGCATTAATTCTCAGGCGTTTTAGAAGTCTGCGTCGACAGGTCTCAGGAGAGCACCATGTACATACGGGCCAAATATGGAAGGAGAGAAAGAGAGAGAGAGAAAATGAACAGAGAGGGGTAACTTAAGTAGTTTTAAGAGCTTCCAGTTTTTAAAGTTAATTTTCGAGTCAATGTTTTCTTTTTCTTCTCCTTTTTTCCAATCTAGTTATTGCGAAAATATATAAAAGAATAAAGGTACCAACACTCGGCAATGAATTAATATCAATGAAGTGAATATTTAAGCGAAGATGAGTGAGAGACTTTAATGAAAAGACGCAAGCACGAAAGAGAGAGAGAAAAAAAATCACAATACCACAAATAACAATAACAGGAAAAGTGACAATGATACAAGAAAAACTCAAATACCCTATTGATTTTAATGTAAAAAATCTAAGTTTCAGTTTATGCAAATTAGACTCTATGAACACCCTCCTGCAAATTACTCATCAGATATGAAATCAAGCACCAGGTCAGTAATTAATTGAAGAGGTGAGTGAATCAAGTGAGATAATTAAACGCACTGTGTGGAAAGGATGAAATTAATCACAGGGAGATGAATGAATCGAATTATTCAGTTTGTCGAGTGAGATTGATATCTGAGATTACTGAAGACTTGCCGGCGAAAAAGGGATCATAAATGTAATAAATTCTCCATATTCAAAACGGCATCAGTCTCTTAAATTGTAATAAAAATGGAAATGTTAGAATGAATGAACGTTATGTTATGTTTTCTCAAAAAAAAAGGAAAAAGAAAAAAAAACGAAAGATTAAAGGTCAAAGCGAGTTACAGGGCTTCATTTCTCTTTTTTGTATTATTATTTTATTTATTTATTCATTTTGTTTATTGATTTATTTTGTCATGTATCCCTCCATAATCCAAAAAATTATTCTGCTTCTTCGTTTGCCAACTAAGACGAAAAATAACATCATAAGACAAATGTAAAAATTAAACATCTACTGAATCAGTAAAAACAAAAGCAAAGAATAAGATAAAAAAGAAAAAATATACTTAAGAATGTACCAACAACACAATGTCTGTCTATATCGTAATACATCGTTGATTAAGTGCATGAGATAAATGAAAAGAGAGTGATTTAATTGCCCAATTAGAAAGGGTAAAGAACGACTGAAAGATCTGAGTGAAAAAATGCCCAGTGAAAAAAAAAAAAAAAAAACGTATTTATTTTGTTTTGGAGAAATGTGTCCTAATTTCTCAGATTAACGTACTGTTAGAGGTAGCTAATTAAAGGAAAATGCAATTAATATATAATTGATTTTCTACGTCGAAGGCTTTGAGCGTGAACGAGAAAAATAAATAGGAAATAGATGCAAAAAATATCTTGATTGCCTTCCTTCATTAAGACGTAAATAAGAAAAATATTACTAAGTACCAATTATTTAAAATCAAACGAATTACTCTATAACGCTATATTTGCTAATCTCAGTTATGACTAAACTCAACTTTCACCAAATTTAACCTACACTAAACTCGACCCCTCCTAAATTCGTCTTTTTTTTTCTAATCTCATCTTTCACTAAACTCAACTTCTCCTAAAACTCATTTAACTAAACTTATCTTTCACTAAAACTCAGCTTTCACTGCTCCACTTTCACTAAAACTCATTTTCATTAAACATTTTTCCTTCCTTCTTTTCTTTCTTTAACTCTTTTCTTCTCGTCTCTCTCTCTCTCTCTCTCTCTCACGCTCTCTCTCTCTCTCTCTCTCTCTATCTCTCTCTCTCTCTCTCTCTCTCTCTCTCTCTCTCTCTCTCTCATTTACTAAACTCATCCTATACTAAACTCACCGTTAAATTCATTTCACTAAACTCATTTTTCTCTAAACTTAACCTACATTGAACTCATCTTTCTCTGAACTAGACTTTCCCTTTGAGTACACATTAAAAAATCAATAAAGAAGATTTTTTAAGTTACAACCCAGAGGCGATTTGAACATTTTTTTAATCATGTCAGAAGGATGATGCTTTGAGGTCATAAAAACACAAAAAA
Source organism: Penaeus vannamei (assembly GCF_042767895.1). Taxonomy (NCBI): domain Eukaryota; kingdom Metazoa; phylum Arthropoda; class Malacostraca; order Decapoda; family Penaeidae; genus Penaeus; species Penaeus vannamei. The sequence continues at coordinate 8,572,844 of NC_091589.1, forward strand.
TATAAATTACTTTAACAAATAATGGAGGGAGGGATGGGGGAGGAGGCATAGGAGGGAGAGGGGGGAGGGGGTCAGAGGAGGGAGAGGGGGAGGGGGCATAGGAGGGAGAGGGGGAGGGGGTCAGAGGAGGGAGGGGGGGAGGGGGCATAGGAGGGAGAGGGGGGAGGGGGACATAGGAGGGATATGGGGGAGGGGGTAGAGAAGGAAGAGATGGGGGGAGGGCAGAGAAGGAAGACATGGGGGGAGGGCAGAGGAGGGAGAGGGGGAGGGGGTAGAGAAGGAAGAGATGGGGGGGAGGGCAGAGGAGGGAGAGATGGGGGAGGGGGTAGAGGAAGAAGAGATGGGGGGAGGGGCAGAGGGAGGAATATGGGGAGGGGGTAGAGAAGGAAGAGATGGGGGGAGGGCAGAGGAGGGAGAGATGGGGGAGGGGGTAGAGGAAGAAGAGATGGGGGGAGGGGCAGAGGAGGAATATGGGGAGGGGGTAGAGAAGGAAGAGATGGGGGAGGGCAGAGGAGGGAGAGATGGGGGGAGGGGGTAGAGGAAGAAGAGATGGGGGAGGGCAGGAGGAGGGAGAGATGGGGAGGGGGAAGAGGAGGGAGAGAAGGGGCGGAGGGCAGAGGAGGGAGAGTGGGGAGGGGGGCAGAGGAGGGAGATGGGGAGGGGGAAGAGGAGGGAGAGAAGGGCGGAGGGCAGAGGAGGGAGAGAAGGGGCGGAGGGCAGAGGAGGGAGAGAAGGGGGTGGGGGGCAGGGGAAGAAGAGATGGGGAAGCGGGGTAGAGGAGGGGCAATTTCAATGAATGATATGCAGTTAATGACCATTCTATGCCCATATATCATACCGTATTCTCATGGAAATTAGGTCAGTCAGCAATACAATGGCCTTTGTTAAATGATCATTAAGGAAGCCAATTCTACTTAATGTGGGAAAATGGAAAAAGAAAAAGAAAAAAAAAAACATGGACACATTATGCAGTGTGCGTATTTCCGTAGATATAAAACTGCACGCACACACACACACACACACACACACGCACACACACACACACACACACACACACACACACACACACACGCACGCACACACACACACATGCATACACGCACATACACACACACACACACACACACACATGCATACACACACACACACACACACACACACACACACACACACATGATGATAATGATTATAGTATTTAAATGATTAAAAAATACTATATAATTCATCTAACTGCAACCTACGCTTTTTAAATCTTCCAAGACGGTTTGTTCGTTTACTCTTGGGTCAACGACCTTGTTTGACCCTTCCCACCAGGTAATTGTCATTAAGGTGAGATTAAATACCTTGTTTTAACATTTATTTGTATTC
>NC_091589.1:8596711-8601711 GCF_042767895.1 Penaeus vannamei
TCACGTGACTGTAAAGGGGATGTGTTTATTTTAATACATCTTTTTTAAATGACGCATTTTACCTCCAGTAAATAGCAGGTTTATAGCTATGTGCTTGATATCACATATGCGTGTCCAAAGGTGATTTTTAGGCCAAATGCTCGGAAATGCGTCCATTACTATTTATTTATTCTCACTTTGTATTTTTATCAATTTAACTTTTACTGTTTTTTTTCGTCTCAAACATCAACGAAAGGTTAAACCGACAAACCATATAAACGAATTTTTGAGAAAACATTTGGACACGTATGCCTTTATATAATAATCCTATATCTAATTCGGCTTACATACTTGTTAAAACGTGCCTTGTCCAAATAATAAGCGAATTATTGTGTTTACGTATGCATAAAACCTTTTGCTTGTGCTGTTTATAAGTGAATTGGTGTCTTTAAGTGTGCATAAAACCTTTTGCCTGTTATGTTTATAAGTGAATTAGTGTCTTTACGTATCTTACTAAACTGTAGCCAATGTCGAATCGACCGAACAGAAGTCGACGTCAAGAAGCCCGAACGTGGTTGCTTTCCCGCGCAATTTGAAAGAGTTAGCGGAAGGAAAAATCATTGTGTTTGGAGTATGAAGTCAGTGTGTCATATTGCAAGTTGAATAGCACAGACTTGGCTTATGTAAATCGTGGCTTACTTCTTTTCTATTTTTCTCATTGTGTTTATATTTGCAAGGAATGAAACGCGTAAGGAACAAGAATCATTCGAATACGGAGTTTTCTCTGACTTCGACTAGAATGCAATACACGTTTATCCTTTTCTGAAATATCTAAAGAGCCAATGTTTTAAAAAGTATCTCATCCTTTATTTCTCCTATTTCTAATATCATTATGCAAATGAACTAGTCTGATTATAAATTATGGATACTCCTAATGCGAGTCAGTGGGCAGCGATACAAACACCGTATAATGAACCAGTCCGAAAAGGAAATAACACGGTTATGAAGAAATGGTGAAATAACGAGAAACCAGTGATAAATGAAATGACGTAGAGAGCTGAAAAAGAAGTGATATGAAAGCGGAAATTGGGAAAGGGGAAACTGGACTAGAAAAGAGGGACAAATTGCGATAAAAGGAAGAGAAAATGGAAAATGATAAAATGCAAATAAGGGAGAACACAAACGAGAAGAGAGAGAGAGAACAGGAAGGAAATAAGATTTAAAGAGAAGAAATAACAAAACAAAAGCAGCGGACGAGAGATCGAGGGACCTGTTGCGTCATGCTCCTCCTCTCTGAACTCCTTCTGTTCCTCCTCCTCCTCCTCTTTCTCTTCCTCCTCTTCCTCCTTCTCCTGTTCCACTTCCTCTTCCTCCTCTTCCTCCTCCTCCTCCTCTTTCTCTTCCTCCTCCTTCCTCCTCCTCCTCCTTTCTCCTCCTCCTCCATCTCTTCCTCCTCCCCCTCCTCTTTCCTCTTCCTCCTCCTCCTCCTCTTCCGCCTCCCCCTCCTCCTCCTCTTCCTCCTCTTCTTTCCTTCCTTCTCCTCCGCTCCTTCCTCCTCCTCCTCCTTTTTTCTATTCTGCCTCCTCTTACGCCACCTCCTCTTATTCCTTCCTTTTCCCTCCTTCCTATTCCACCGCTCTTCCTTCCTCCTTCCTCTCTTCCCTACTCCTCTTTTTTCTTCCTTCTCTTATTCCTCTTATTTCCTTTTCTTCCTTCTCTTATTCCTCTTATTCCTATATCTTCCTCATCTTCTTCCCCATCTCCTTCTCTTCCTCTAATTTTTCCTTCCTTCTCTCCGTCCTCCTTTTCCACCCTTCTTCTTCCTCCTCCCACTCTACCTACTTCCTTTTATCTATTCCTTCCTTCACCTCCTCTTCTTCCTCTTCCTCTTCCACCGCTCTTCTTCCTCCTTCCTCTCTTCCTACTCCTCTTTTTTCTTCCTTCTACTATTCCTCTTATTCCTTCCTCCTCTTCAGCCTCCTCCTATTCCACCACTCTCCTATTTCATCCTCATATTCTTCCCCTTCTCCTCTCCTCTTTTTATTCCTTCCTTCTCCCTCTCCTCCTTCTCCTCCCACTTCCTCTTCTTATTCCTTCCTTCACCTCCTCCTCTTCCTATTCCGCCCTTCTCCTTCCTCCCTCTTCTCCTACTTCCTTTTATTCATTCCTTCCTCCACATCCTCATCCTCTCTCCTCCTATTTCCTTTTATTCCTCCCTTCCTTCTCTTCCTCCTCCTCTTCCTCGTCTTCTCCCTCGCCGAACCGGTCCATCACCTCCTCCTCTTCCTATCCACCGTTCTCCCTCCTCTTCTTCCTTCTCCCTCTCCTCTTATTTCCTTTTTTTCCTCCCTTCTCCTCCTCCTCCTCCTCTCTCCTCCTACTTCCTTTTATTTATTCCTTCCTCCTCCCTCTCCTCCTACTTCCTTTTTTTCCTCCCTTCCTCCTCTTCCTTCTCCTCTTCCTCGTCTTCTCCCTCGCCGAACCAGGTCCATCACCTCCTCTTCCCTATCCTACCGTTCTCCCTCCTCCTCTTCCTCCTCCCTCTCCTCCTATTTCCTCATCTTCTTCGTCTCCCTCGCCGAACCGGTACTTCACCTCCTCCTCTTCCTATTCCACCGTTCTCCCTCCTCCTCTTCCTCCTCCCTCTACTCCTTCTCATCTTCTTCGTCTTCTCCCTCGCCGAACCACGGTCCATCACTTCCTCCTCTTCCTATTCCACTGTTCTCCCTCCTCCTCTTCCTCTTCCTTCTCCTCTTCCTCGTCTTCTCCCTCGTAGAACCGGTACTTCACCTCCTCCTCTTCCTATTCCACCGTTCTCCCTCCTCCTCTTCCTCCTCCCTCTCCTCCTATTTCCTCATCTTCTTCCCTTCTCCTCTCCAACGGTCCATCACCTCCTCCTCTTCCTATTCCACCGTTCTCCCTCCTCCTCTTCCTCCTCCCTCTCCTCCTATTTCCTCATCTTCTTCGTCTTCTCCCTCGCCGAACCGGTCCATCACCTCCTCCTCTTCCTATCCTACCGCTCTCCCTCCTCCTCTTCCTCCTCCTTTTCCTCCTATTTCCTCATCTTCTTCGTCTTCTCCCTCGCCGAACCGGAGGCACAGGTGCCAGTTGTGCCATAAACCGCGCGGTGTGTATGCGAGAGCCAGCGTAGGCCGTCAGTCTTTCAGCGGCGGTGAGAGCGGGTGCACGTGTCGCTCCGTTTTCTGTCGGTCGTCTTCATAGAAAATGTGAAACCGCTTTATTTTCCCGGTCCGTTTTGATTTCTAATTTGGTTATTATTATTGTTATTATTTCGCTGTTTTGAGGATTGTTTATATTCAGAAGTCAATATTTTTTTATGTTTGTGGTGCATTTTTTTCTTTATTAAGTAATCCCTAAATTTATTCATTTATTTTTTTTTTAAATACAGGTGAAATGTCCTAGTGTTAATGATTAGAAATACAAAACAAACGCGAGAGAAAAAGAGGAAAATTTTCGTAATCACTGAATAATTCTAGAAAGAAATAGATGCAAAAATAAACCGAAAATAGAGAAAATAAGAAAGAGAAATATACAAGAAGAAAATTATCCACAAACTCATACCGTCCATTAAAATAGAATAAGAGAGATAAAGAAAAAAAAATGAAAAATAGGAAATAATATAGTTAAAAACGAGAAACAAAACAAAAGGATAAACGCAGAAATAGTTAAAGAAGGAAAATATAAAAAAAAAACAGGAATAAAACAGAAACAGTTAAAGAAACAAACAAACAAACAGAAAAGAAACAGAGAAATAGTTAAACAAACAAATCCAAAAAAGTTCCCCCCCAAAAAAATCACATAACCCCAACCCCCCCCCAAAAAAAAACAAAAACAAAAACAAAACAAAAAAACAGTTCAAAAAAGCGCGGGAACTTTTCAAAAAAAAGCGCGGGAAAACAAACAAAACAAAAAAAACAGTTCAAAAAAGCGCGGGAACTTTTCAAAAAAAAGCGCGGGAACTTCCTCCGCCTAACCTCGCCGCCTGCCTCGCCGATGGGTTGCCAGATCACCAAATCCTCCAAGAATAAAGATGACCCCGAAGGATTGCCGGACATCCCTGAGCCCCCGCCCCCCGACCCCCGCCTCCCCCTCACCGCCAAGCAAAAGTTCAACATCATTAAATCATGGAAAGGAATCGCGCGCGCCATCGAACCCACGGGCGTCTACATGTTTGTCAAGTAAGTGAGCGCGGGCGTGGGAAGGGCGCGCTGGGGATTCTGTTGTTGTTCTGGATGGAGTGGGCGGGGGCGGTCGTAATTTTTTTTTTCCTTTTTTTTTTTTTTTTTTTCTTTTTTTTATTGCTTTTTTCAGGATCTGTTGGTCTTCATGTCGTGTTTTTTTCGTTTTTTTTCGTTTTTTTAGGATCTGTTGTTCTTCGTGTCGTGGGCTTTTTATTCTTTCTTTCATTTAAGGCACACACACACATACATACACACACACACACATACACATTTATATGTATGTATGTCTGTGTGTTTATGCTTGTGTGTATGTGTGTGTGTGTGTGTGTGTATCTTAGTGTGGGTGTGTATGTGTCTGTGTATGTGTGTGTGTGTGTGTGTGTGTGTGTGTGTTTGTTTGTGCTTATGTGTATGTGTGTGTATTTGTGTGTGTGTGTGTGTGTCTTCGTGTGTGTGTGTGTGTGTATGTCTGTGTGTGTTTGTGCGTGTGTGTATATGTGTGTATTTGTGTGTGTGTGTGTGTGTGTGTGTGTGTGTGTGTGTGTGTGTGTGTGTGTGTGTGTGTGTGTGTGTGTGTGTGTGTGTGTGTGTGTGTTGGCATCTATCTACCTATCTATCTATCTATGTAAATATATATATAACTAGCTAGCTAGATAGATAGACAAACAGACAGACAGATAGATAGATATATAGATAGATAGACTGATAGATAGATAGACAGATAGAGAGATAGATAGATAAATAGATAGATAGATAGACAGATATATAGATAGACTGATAGATAGATAGACAGATAGACAGACAGATAGATACACAGAT
>NC_091589.1:8631711-8639211 GCF_042767895.1 Penaeus vannamei
GTGAGCCGGTTATTTATGTAAGTATAAAAAAAAATATTTTTTCATACCTTTTTAAATATTTAGAAAGCGAGAAATAAACATGCAGATATGTATACGGAAGGCATATACACAAGCACCCAATCACGTGTACAAAGATGCTTAGAAATGTCCAGAAATACATGAAGAAATGAACATATAGAAACACGATGAGACAAATAGATTATTTAACAAACAGGGGAATGAACAAACGCACAAATGTAAGCAGTGGATAAAGATACACAAATAAAAAAAGGCAAACACACGCACAAACACACACACAAACAAAACGCGTAAAAACACAAACACGCGCGCACGCAAGGAATTACACACACACACACAAACACACACACACACACACACACACAAACACACACGCAAACACAAACACACACAAACACATATACACACGCACACGCACACACACAAACACACACACACACACAAACACACACACACACGCAAACACAAACACACACACGCAAACACACAAACGCGCACACACACAAACACACACACGCAAACACAAACACACACACACACACACAGACACACACGCACACAAACACATACACACACACACACACACACATATATACACACACACACACACACAAACACACACGCACACAAACACACAAACAATACACACGCACAACACACACACACAAACACATACACACACAAACACACACACGCATACACACACACACACACACACACAAACACACACACACATACACACACACACACGCGCCAACCCACTCAGCTGAAGCGAAACATAGCACGAAATGAGAAGCCTTGCACAAACATAACGATTAATGTATCATAACCCTAATTACTTGCCATTTAATTAGTTATCGATTTGTTAATGTGTCATCTCGTTAATGGATCAAGAATAGGGAAAATAAGGGAGTGAAAGTACTTAGAAACGTATTAAGTGAAACGTAAAGGGAAGTAAAGAACACATTTTGAGAATTGATAGTCTGATGAAAGTGAAAAGAAAAGAAAAAGTTTGTTTTTCATTTTTCATTCATTGTTGTTATTGCAATAGTGTGTGTGTGTGTGTTTTGCGTGTGTGTATGTGTCTGTTTATGTTTGTGTGTGTGTGTGTGTGTGTGTTTTGTGTGTATGTATGTGTCTGTTTATGTTTGTGTGTGCGTTTGTGTGTATGTATGTCTGTTTATGTTTGTGTGTATGTGTGTGCGTTTGTGTGTATGTATGCGTCTCTTTATGTTTGTGTGTGTGTGTGTTTGTGTATGTATGTCTGTTTATGTTTGTGTGTATGTGTGTGTGCGTTTGTGTGTATGTATGCGTCTCTTTATGTTTGTGTGTGTGTGTGTTTGTGTATGTATGTGTCTGCTTATGTTTATGTGTGTGTGAGATAGAGAGAGCGTGTATGTGTGTGTGGTATCTATCAATGCATACATTCATACAGGTATATACGAGTATATCCACGCCTGATCTCTCATTTACCTGTATCTAAATGCGTAAAATATTAATGGATGCAAATATCGAAAAAAAATCAACGTTAAAATACCTGAACAATAGGAAAAATTAAAATACGAATTAAAAGTACTGAGAGTAAATAAAGATGAATATCCAACAGTGGCAATAATAGAATTATTAATGCATGGGGTGATGATAAAGATAGGTAGGTGTGCACAGAGAATAAATTATGAATAGAATTGGAATACAAAGGAGAATTAGGAATAGAGAATTAATGGGGGAGTGAATAAGAATTATAAACGGGGTGAAATGAATACATAACAAAAACGATAAAGAGAGCATAAGAAAAAAAGGAAATGGGAAAACGGGAAGAAGAAATAAAAATATTAAAGAGGAAAGACCGAGAAAAAGCAATAACAATACTTAAAAAGGAAACTGGAAGAGGAAATAGCAACATGTAATAACAGAAAACGGAAAGGTGAAACAGCAATACAAGAAAAGAAAACGAGAACAAGGAATTAACAATGCAAGAAAAGAAAGGGGAAGAGCAAATAACAACGCGCAAGAAAACAAATAGAAAAAGAACCAGCATGTGAGGAAAAATAACGAAATAACTAAACAAGAAAACGAGAAGAGGAAATAACAACACACAAGAAAAGAAAACTTGAAGAAGAAACAACGCATAAGAAAGAAAACGGAAAAAAACGAAGTAACGCAAAGAAAGAAAACGGAAAAAAACGAAGTAACGCAAAGAAAGAAAACGGGAAGATTAAATCACATAATTCGCCGGCAGAAACATAGATGGCGTTGTTGAGGCCGGACAGAGCGAGGCTTCTGTGTGCAGTGGACAGGTGGCAGCTGCACATGATAACAATGCCGATGATGTGTCTGTTGTATTTACGTACAAACACACAAGCACAAATACGTACCTATATTAAAAGAAAATGGCCAGGGTTTTTAGGAAAGAGAGGGGGGACTGTGGTAGAATGTGGGTTAGACTCAGAGAGAGAGAGAGAGAGAGAGAGAGAGAGAGAGAGAGAGAGAGAGAGAGAGAGAGAGAGAGAGAGAGAGAGAGAGAGAGAGAGAGAGAGAGAGAGAGAGAGAGATTCGTTACTGCCTCTCTGACCATTGATTTCTCTACCTCTTGTGGGTTATGGAGTGACTATAGAAATCTTTGGCTAATTCTTCTAACTAACCTACGTAACTGACTTAGTTACGTCTCTGTGTGTACATGAAGGCAGACATACACACATGCACACACAAACACAAAGATACACAACTCCCCCCTCCCCCCCACACACAAACATCCTCACTCAAATACAAACACACACACTCTTTCCATATATAAGCCTTCCCATGTCCCTTTCATTGTTAATTTTATGGTTATAAGGATAATACTGACGAAGAAAAGGATGATAATTATGGTAATGAGGATGATGAAGTTGATGATGAGGAGGAGGAGGAGGAGGATGAAGATGAGGAGGAGGAGGAGGAGGAAGATGAGGAGGAGGAGGATGAAGATGAGGAGGAGGAGGATAATGATGATGATGAAGGTGATGATAAGGATAAGGATGATGAAGATGATGATAATGAAGTTGATGATGAAGATGAAGATGATGACGATAATGAAGATGATGATGATGGTGATGGGTGTTATACCAATTATGATATAACAATAGCCTTATAAACAACCCAAAAATAAAACGCTTTGATAAAAACAATAAAACAATGAAAACATCGGACAAACACATACATCCCTATATACAAAACCTTCCCTCGAACAGACAAACAAACACAAACGCCCATCTAATCACCCACAAACACACAAACAATCGACCACCCAATCACCCACACAAACACACACAAACAGACACACACACAAACGCTAACCAACACACACACATACATTTAAAAAAACAGACAAACAAACAAACATCCCCCCCACACATACATGCACACAAACACACACACAAACGCCCACCAACGCACATACATACACACACGAACACACACACACACAAATACACACACAAACGCCCACTAACACACACACAAAAACAAACAAACACACTTACAAACGCCCACCAACACACACAAACAAACAAACAAACAAACACCCATACACCCCGCCCCTTACCCACCCACCCGACACACACACAGAGCTGAACACACACACCAGCACACACGCAAACACCCTGATCCCCTTGAGTGTCTGTGAGTGCGTGTGTTCTCCTGCCTCGCTATCTCAAGTTGTTATTCCTCGGCCAAGATCATTTGTCACAGGTGAATGAGACAGAATTTCTGTTTTCTTGTCATCAATATAATGAAATGTCGGTCGGGCGGTTTGTATTTGTCTCCCCTTCATTTTGTCTGTGTCTCGTTTTCTTTGCTTTCTTTTTTTATTGTTTTCTGTTGTTTTGTTTTTTTTTTGGGGGGGGGGATGGGGGGGGAGAGAAAGAGAAGAGAGAGAGAGAGAGAGAGAGAGAGAGAGAGAGAGAGAGAGAGAGAGAGAGAGAGAGAGAGAGAGAAAGATAAAGATGATTAGAAATGAAAATTAAACTTTATTTGAGAGAATAAGGAAGATACGAGTGTTCTTAAAAAGAAAAAAGAGCGAAGAAACCAACAAAAGATAAATAAAAATGAGAAAATAACAGGAAAGAGTAAATAGAGAAAAAGAGAGAGAGCGTCTAAGTAAGCGAGCGAGCTTAAGAGATTGACTAAACGAGCGAGAGAAAGAGAAGGAGAAAGAGAGAGAGAGAAAGAAAGAAAATGAGAGAACAGAAAATGAAAATTATCCTCTCCCACATGGTATATACGTACTATAAGATGTCATAATGATCATAACAACTTGCACTAACGATTTAGCCAATTTAAGAAGGAGACAAAAAAGATAAAAGTGGAACGAGAACAGAGTAAAAAATGTAGTAGCATAAATATTGGCCTATCTTGATATATATATATATATATATATATATATATATATATATATATATATATATATATATATATATATATATATATATATATATATATATATATATATATATATATATATATATATATATATATATATATATATATATATATATATATATATATATATATATACACACACACATATACATACACATCGTGACTAAATCAAGCAAGATAGACCAATATCCTTGCTAATACTTTTCTTATCCTGTTCTGGTTCCATTAGTGCATGTTGTTGTCATCATTATGTCATCTTATAATGATTTTCTTTTTCTGCTCTCTCGTTTTCTTTCTTTCTTTATATATATATATTATATATATATATATATATATATATATATATATATATATATATATATATAGAGAGAGAGAGAGAGAGAGAGAGAGAGAGAGAGAGAGAGAGAGAGAGAGAGAGAGAGAGAGAGAGAGAGGAAACAAGGAAGAGAAAACAAGAGAGAGAGAGATGATATTAGTAAGTGAGAGAGACAGAAAGAGAAAGACAGAGAGAGAGAGAGAGAGAAAGACGAAAAGAGAGATAAAGGAGGGGGTAGGAAATAGAGGTAATAAAATAATTGTGATATCATCACTACTGGTTTATTACCTCTCTCTCCTTCCTGATAATGCTGATGAGAGAGAGAGAGAGAGAGAAAGGAGAAAGACGGAGAGAGGCAAGAAAAGTAAGATAGAGGATGAGACTAGGAGAGAGAAAGAAAAAGATGAAGAGATGAGGAAACAAAGAGAAAAGCTAGAATGAAAGGAATAACAATAAAGAAGAAAATCGAATGAAAATACGAACTCAAAAAAAAATAATAATAATATTAAATAAAGGCTACGTAAAAGATAAAAACAAAAGACGAAAAAAAGAAAATACAGAGAAAAAAAAAATATGAACCTGCAAAACAGATACGGAAAAAAATGATCAAGAAAAAGTAAAAAAGAAAAAAAGATACTGATAAAAATTGCAGAAAAGAAAACAAAATAAACTTGATAAAGCTACGTAAAAGGGACAAGCAAGAAATCGGAGGAGAGAAAATTTGGATAACGAGATGTTGTTGGGGGGGATGGGGGAGGGGGGGGGGTAGAAGGTTACTAATAAATGTATCATTTTTATTATCACACCCGAGCACTCTTTTGAGAGAAAATTTTGTCAAACGGAGGAGGTGGGGGAGAGAGAGAGGGTGGAGAAGAGAGAGAGAGAGAGGATGGGGAAGAGAGAGAGAGGGTGGAGAAGAGAGAGAGAGAGGGTGGAGGAAGAGAGAGAGAGAGAGAGGGTGGAGAAGAGAGAGAGAGAGGGTGGAGAGAGAGAGAGAGAGAGAGAGGGCGGAGAAGAGAGAGAGAGGGTGGAGAAGAGAGAGAGAGAGAGAGGGTGGAGAAGAGAGAGAGAGAGAGAGAGGGTGGAGAAGAGAGAGAGAGAGAGAGAGGGTGAGGAAGAGGAGAGAGACAGATAGGGAGAGAGAGGGGAGGGAGGGGATGGAAGGAGGGAGGAAGAGAGACAGGGAAAGATAGATAGATAGAGAGGGAGGAGACAGTCAGAGAGGGAGAGAGAAAGAAACAGAGACAGACAGACAGAGAGAGCGAGAGAGAGAGAGAGAGGGTGGGGAAGAGAGAGAGACAGTAAGGAGACAGATAGAGAGAGGGGGGATGGAAGGAGGGAAGGAGGAGGAAGAGAGAAAGGGGAAAGATAGACAGATTGAGAGAGAAAGAAAGAGAGAAAGAGAGAGACTAAAAACAGAGAGACATACAGAAAGAGAGAGAGAGAGAGGGAGGGCAAGAGAGAGACAGTAAGGGAGATATAGAGAGAGGGAGGGAGAGAGGGAAGGAGGGAGGAAGAGAGAAAGGGAAAGATAGATAGATAGAGAGGGAGGAGAAAGAGAGGAGAGATACTAAAAATAGAGAGACATACAGACAGAGAGAGAGAGAGCGAGAGAGAGAGAGAGAGAGAGAGAGAGAGAGGGTGGGGAAGAGAGAGAGACAGTAAGGAGACAGAGAGAGAGAGGGAGAGGGAGGGATGGAAGGAGGGAGGGAGGGAAGAAGAGAGAAAGAGAAAGATAGATAGATAGACAGAGAGAGAAAGAGAGAAGATAGAGACTAAAAAAAACAGAGACACAGACAGAGAGAGAGAGCGAGAGCGAGAGAGAGAGAAAATGGAAAAGAGAAAAAGAAAGAAAGACAGAAAGAGATAGAGAGAGAGTCCACTGAAATACAGACATGTGGAGAGAGAGAGAGGAGCCTCCCCAGGAAACCACACCTGTACCTGAAGTGATTATTTCCCTCACACCAATGGCTTTCCTTAGACGTTCAGACATAATGGCTTTCCTCTTGATTATCTTCTCCCTCTTCCTGTTCTTTCTCCTCTTTTCCCTTCTGTTCCCCTTAATCTACGTATGTGTTTGCCGTCTTGTTATTTTCTGATATTTCTTTTTGTTTTTTTTCTGTGTCTGTCTCTGTCTCTGTGTTTGTCTCTGTTTCTTTCGCTCTCTCCCTTTCTCTCTTCTTTTTCTTGTTGTTGTTCTTATGCTCGCCTTTTCTCGTTTCTTTTCTTCTCTCTTCCTTTCTCAGTCTCTCAATCTCCTCTCTTCCTTCCTTCTTTCTTTTTCTTTCTTCTTTCTTTCTTTCTTCTTTCTTTCTTTCTTTCTTCTTTCTTTCTTTCTTTCTTCTCTTCTCTTTTTCTTTCTTTCTTTCTCTTCTCTTCTTTCTTCTTCTTCTTCTTCTTCTCTCTTCTTCTTCTTCTTCTTCTTCTTCTCTTCTTCTTCTTCTTTCTTCTCTCTTCTTCTCTCTTCTCTCTCTCTCTTCCTTCTCTTCTTCTTCTTCTTCTTCTTCTTCTTCTTCTTCTCTCTCTACTTTCTGTTTTTCTTTCTTTCTTTCCTTTCCTCTCTCTCTCTCTCTCTCTCTCTCTTTCTTTCTTTCTCCCTCTCCCTCTCCCTCTCCCTCACCCTCTCCCTCTCTCTCTCTCTCTCTCTCTCTCTCTCTCTCTCTCTCTCTCTCTCTCTCAATTCCTCTACTTTGCCTCCTGCGCCTTCCCTCCATCCTCATTATCTTTTTTCCTATCCTCCACTTCCC
>NC_091589.1:8644681-8649681 GCF_042767895.1 Penaeus vannamei
GTGTGTGTGAGAGAGAGAGAGTGTACGTACGTGCATGTCCATATGTGTGGGTTGATATATTCCCATTGTCACTCCTGCCATTGCTTTGCTCATCAATACTGCAAATATTACCATCATCAATAACCTCATCTTCCTTCTCATAATTACACGCTACCATCACCATTATCACGATAATAGTGAAAATAATCATAGTTATCGCTCTCATTATTATAATCATCATTTATCATCCAAAGTATTATTATCATAATCATCATCATTATCCTTACACACCCTTTGTAAACTGCAACGTACCAGTGTGTTTAATTTCCATATTGATAGACTGCTAATTGGAAATTTATTCACGCAAATTTTTTTCACATAATGTTAAAGGAAAATAACAGGGAAGTTTTAATTAGATCATCATCAACCAGGTATGGCTGTGTACATAGGCTTATACATGATGTGTAGAGATATACATCTGGACATCTATATATCTATATGATATGTATGTGTATGAATGCATAGATAAATAAATAGATAAGTAAATATATATATATATATATACATACATACATATATATATATATATATATATATATATATATATATATATATATATATATATATATGTATATATATATATATTTATTTATTTATTTATGTATATATATATATATATATACAGATATATATATACATATATATATATATATATATATATATACATACATATTTATTTATATATATATATTTATATATATATTCATATATATATATATATATATATATATGTATATATATGTATATATATATATATATATATATATATATATATATATATATATATATGTGTGTGTGTGTGTGTGTGTGTGTGTGTGTGTGTGTGTGTGTGTGTGTGTGTATTATATATATATATATATATATATATATATATATATATATATATATATATATATATATATATATGCATGTATGTATGTATATATGCGTACGAGCGTATGCATAAGCCTACACAAATGCATACCACCACCCCAAACACACCACAAACAAACCCCAACCTCCTTCCTCTGCGACATTTTCCCTCTCTCCCTCCTCCATTCCCGTCCTTCCGCCTCTCCCATTTATGCAATTATTTATTCGCCTTTCTTACACCTCTTTCGCCGGTTCTCCCTCCTCCGCGCCGGCCGCCCCAGAGACCCGCTGACACCCCATTTCGCTCGCCTCTCCTCCGCCCGTCGCCGCTGCGGCCGCGGGGCGCTCACGGGCTCGGAAGGAGGAGAGTCTGAAGGGGGGATGGGGGGCTCGGGGATGGTGGTGGGGTTGCTGTGGAGGGGGGAGGAGGGAGGTGTTGTGGTGTTGTTGTTGGTGGTGGTGGGGTTGCGGTGGAGGGGGGAGGAGGGAGGTGTTGTGGTGTTGTTGTTGGTGGTGGTGGGGTTGCGGTGGAGGGGGGAGGAGGGAGGTGTTGTGGTGGTGGTGTTGTGGTGGGGTTGCGGTGGAGGGAGGAGGAAGGAGGTGTGGTGGTGGTGGTGGTGGAGGGGGAGGGAGGAGGTGTTGGTGGTGGTGGTGATGGTGTTATTGTTGTTGTTCTTGTTCTTTGTTGTTGGTGGTAACTGTGTTGTTGTTGGTGGTGGTGGTGGTGTTCTTGTTCTTGTTATTGTTATTGATGTTGTTCCTGTTGTTATTGTTGTTATTGTTGTTGTTATTTTTGACGGTGGCCCGCGGGACGCTCTTTGCTCTGATGGAGGAGAGTCTGAAGGGGGGATGGGGGGCTCGGGGCTGGTGGTGGGGTTGCGGTGGAGGGGGGAGGAAGGAGGTTCTTGTTGTTGGTGGTGTCGGTGTTGTGGTGTTGTTGTTGGTGGTGTTGTCATTGTTGTTGTTATTGGTGTTGTTGTTGTTATTGTTATTGTTGATGATGGTGGCGGTGTTGTTCTTGTTGTTTTAGTTATTGTTGTGCTGTTGTTATTGTTGTTGTTGTTATTGTTGACGGTGGCGGTGGTGGTGGTGTGGTGATGAAAGTAGAAGTTGTGGGTGTAATAGGTGTAGTTGTTATAGTAGCAGTATTAGTAATTGTGGTAGTAATAGTAGTAGTGTTGATGGTGATAAAAGTAGTAGTAGTAATGATGATGATGATGGTAATGATAATTATGGTTATGGAAATGTTAAAGCTAATAATAATGATGATGATGAAAATAATGACAATGATGATAATAATGATAATGATAATGATGATGATAATGATGATGATGACGATGGTGATGAGGATAATAAAGTTAATAATAACAACGACAATAGTAATAATAATCATCATCATAATCATAATAATGATAATTATAATAGTGATTATGGTGATGATCAAAGTAATAGTAATAATAATTATGATAATAGCAACAATGATAACAGACATGATAATGGTAATAGTGGCGGTAGTTGAAATAACAGCAACAACAGCAACAGCAACAATAAACCAATATTCCGAATTTATACCCGACTTTTTCCCCTAAACTACTAAATTTCCTCTAAAATAAACCCATTTCCTTCAGTCTTTTTCCCTGAAACTGTAGATTTTCACCCTAAAATTGTCCCATTTCCCCCTGGCTTTTTCCCTAAACCACAGTTTACCCTAAAATAATCCCATTTCTCCCTTGCCTTTTCTCCGAAAATAATCCTATTTCCCCCCCCCCTAAATTATTCCCAATCATCCCCCACCTTTTTACCCTAAACCACAAAATATCCTCGAAAATAATCCCATTCTTCTCCACTTTTTTCCCCTATACAGCACAACTCGATAATTTCCCCCCTGAAACCACAAAATACCCTGGAAATAATCTCATTCTTCTTCCACTTTTTCCCCTAACCCACAAAATATCCTCGAAATAATCTCATTCTTCCCCCCACTTTTTCCCCTAACCCACAAAATATCCTCAAAATAATCTCATTCTTCCCCCACTTTTTTCCCCTATACAGCACAACTCGATAATTTCCCCCCTGAAACCACAAAATACCCTGGAAATAATCTCATTCTTCCTCCACTTTTTCCCCCGAAACCACAAAATATCCTCGAAATAAACCCATTCTTCCCCCACTTTTTCCCCTAACCCACAAAATACCCTGGAAATAATCTCATTCTTCCCCCCACTTTTTGCCCTAACCCACAAAATATCCTCGAAATAATCTCATTCTTCCCCCGCTTTTTTCCCCTATACAGCACAACCCGATAATTCCCCGCCTGAAACCGCAAAATATCCTCGAAATAATCCCATTCTTCACCCCGCCTTTTTCCCCTAACCCACAAAATATCCTCAAAATAATCTCATTCTTCCCCCGCTTTTTTTCCCTATACAGCACGACTCGATAATTTCCCCCCTGAAACCACAAAATACCCTGGAAATAATCCCATTCTTCCTCCACTTTTTCCCCTAACCCACAAAATATCCTCCAAATAATCCCATTCTTCCCCCCACTTTTACCCCGAAACTACAAAATGTTCTCGAAATAAACCTATTCTTCCCACACACACACTTTTTCCCCTAACCCATAAAATATCCTCGAAATAAACCCATTCTTCCCCCCACTTTTTCCCCCTAACCCACAAAATATCCTCAAAATAATCTCATTCTTCCCCGCTTTTTCCCCATACAGCACAATCGATAATCCCCCTGAAACCACAAAATACCTGAAATAATCCCATTCTTCTCCTCACTTTTTCCCCTAAACCACAAAATATCCTCAAAATAATCCCATTCTTCCCCCCACTTTTCCCCCTAACAAAATATCCTCGAAAATAATCCCATTCTTCCCCACTTTTCCCCAACCCACAAAATATCCTCGAAATAAACCCATTCTCCCCCACACACTTTTTCCCCTAACCCACAAAATATCCTCGAAATAATCCCATTCTTCCCCCGCTTTTTTCCCCTAACCTACAAAATATCCTCGAAAATAATCTCATTCTTCCTCCACTTTTTCCCCTAACCCACAAAATATCCTCGAAATAAACCCATTCTTCCCCCCACTTTTCCCCTAACTTACAAAATATCCTCCAAATAATCCCATTCTTCCCCACTTTTTTCCCCTATACAGCACGACTCGATAATTTCCCCCCTGAAACCACAAAATACCCTGGAAATAATCTCATTCTTCCTCCACTTTTTCCCCCGAAACCACAAAATATCCTCGAAATAATCCCATTCTTCCCCCCGCCTTTTTCCCCTAACCCACAAAATATCCTCAAAATAATCCCATTCTTCCCCCGCTTTTTTCCCCTATATACAACCCGACCCGATAATTCACTTGTCATACACTCAGATGCTCTTACGTCACAAATTCTTTTGTTTGAGAAAGGATAATACCTTCCCCGCTAAAAGGAAGGGGAAAAAATTAAGATGAGGAAGAAAGAGAGGGAAGGAGGGAAGGTGAGAGGGAGGGAGGGAAGGTGGGAGGGAGGGAGGGAAGGTGGGAGGGAAGGAGGGAAGGAGGAAAGGCAGGGGGAAGGTGGGAGGGAAGGAAGGAAGGAAGGAAGGTGGGAAGATGGGAGGGAAGGAAGGAAGATGGGAGGGAGGGAGGGAAGGTGGGAAAGTAGGAGGGAAGGAGGGAAGGAAGGAAGGAAGGAAGATGGGAGGGAAGGAGGGAAGGAGGGATAGGTGGAAGGAAGGAAGGTGGGAAGATGGGAGGGAAGGAAGGAAGGAGGGAAGGAAGGAAGGAGGGAAGGCAGGGGGAAGGTGGGAAGGAGGGAAGGAGGAAAGGCAGGGGGAAGGTGGGAGGGAAGGAAGGAGGGAAGGTGGGAAGATGGGAGGGAAAGAAGGAAGGAGGGAAGGTGGGAAGATGGAGGGAAGGAGGGATGGGTGGGAAGGAAGGAAGATGGGAGGGAAGGAAGGATGGGAGGGAAGGAAGGAAGATGGGAGGGAAGGAAGGAAGGTGGGAGGGAAGGAGGGAAATAAAGAAAAAAATATACATTCCCCCTCATTCACACAACGAAGAAGAAGAAGGCCATAAAATCGAATAAAAGCGCGAAGCAAAGCGTA
>NC_091589.1:8654681-8657181 GCF_042767895.1 Penaeus vannamei
AAACGGTGGAGGGAAAGCGAGGAAGAGAGAGAGATGGAGGGAGAGAGAAGAAGAGAGAGAGAGAGAGAGAGAGAGAGAGAGAGAGAGAGAGAGAGAGAGAGAGAGAGAGAGAGAGAGAGAGAGAGAGAGAGAGAGAGGGAGAGAGTTTCTTAATGAGAATAAAACAGAAAATGCATCACTAGAAAGAAAGAGGAAAAGAGAGAGATAGAGAGAATTACACAGCATGTGAGAGAGAGAGAGAGACAGACAGACAGACAGAAAGAGACAGTTAGAGAGAAAGAAAATAACAAACGCACCGAGAAAATCGAAAAAGAGAAAAAAAAGAAAAAAACAAAAAAAGGAAATCTTAAATGACCGGAAAGATCTTGACAAGAAAATACCTGCGATTCTGCCTCAGGGACAAGACAGTTAGATTGACGAGAAAATTCCTTGATTGGCTGTTAATGGAAGGATGAGAAAAGGGGACAGACAGGTGGAAAAAAAGATGGGAGAAACGCGACACCTATGAGAAGGAGAGGAAGAAGGAGAAGAGAGAAAAGGGGGAGGATGAAAGGGAGAGAAACGGTGGAGGGAAAGCGAGAAGAGAGAGAGATGGAGGGAGAGAGAAGAAGAGAGAGAGAGAGAGAGAGAGAGAGAGAGAGAGAGAGAGAGAGAGAGAGAGAGAGAGAGAGAGAGAGAGAGAGAGAGAGAGAGAGGGAGAGAGTTTCTTACATGAGAATAAAACAGAAAATGCATCACTAGAAAGAAAGAGGAAAAGAGAGAGATAGAGAGAATTACACAGCGTGAGAGAGAGAGAGACAGACAGACAGACAGACAGAAAGACAGACAGTTAGAGAGAAAGAAAATAACAAACGCACCGAGAAAAACGAAAAAAGAGAAAAGAAAAAAGAAAAAAACAAAAAAAGGAAATCTTAAATGACCGGAAAGATCTTGACAAGAAAATACCTGCGATTCTGCCTCAGGGACAAGACAGTTAGATTGACGAGAAAATTCCTTAATTGGCTGTTAATGGAAGGATGAGAAAAGGGGACAGACAGGTGGAAAAAAGATGGGAGAAACGCGACACCTATGAGAAGGAGAGGAAGAAGAAGAAGAGAGAAAAGGGGGAGGATGAAAGGGAGAGAAACGGTGGAGGGAAAGCGAGGAAGAGAGAGGGGGGAGGTAGGGAGGGAGGGAGGGAGAGAGGGGGAGAGAGAGGGGGAGAGAGAGAGAGAGAGAGGGGGGAGACAGAGAGAGAGAGAGAGAGAGAGAGAGAGAGAGAGAGAGAGAGAGAGAGAAAGAGAGAGAGAGAGAGAGAGAGAGAGAGAGAGAGAGAGAGAGAGAGAGAGCAGAGAAGAAAAGAGAGAACGATCAGAGATGGTAGAGAGAGAGAACAATGAAGAGAGAGAGCGAGAGCAGGGAGAGAGAGAGAGAGAGAGAGAGAGAGAGAGAGAGAGAGAGAGAGAGAAAGAGAGAGAGAGAGAGAGAGAGAGAGAGAGAGAGAGCAGAGAAAAGAGACTGAGAACAGAGTAGCCAGAGAGAATGAGAACCAAGAGAAGAAGAAGAAAAAGGTGAAAGAAACACACAAACCACAAACACCATAAACCAACATGACAAAAGAAAAACAGATTAGAATCAAGACACAAAACAACGTAATAATATAACAATAATCCAATAAACACTGGGACATCAACATAATTCGAAATTTCATAAAAGTGAAAAAATAAATGAATGGATGTTGTAGATTGAAAGAGATTAATTAATCTGCGGAAAAGGGCGGAGATGTGACAAGGCCTGAGAAATGGATCGGGGAAAATGACTCTACTTCAGCATTCTAAATTTCGTAGATAAAAAAAAAAATGAAGTAGGTGGGATGGGTTGAGAAAGGGGGATGAAGCAAGGAGAAAGGGAGGGAAGGCCGAAAGAAGGGAGGGAGAAAAGAGGGAAGGAAGAGTGGAGGGAGGGAAGGAAGGAGGAAGGATGTGAGGGAGTGAGGGAAGGGGGAAGGGCAGGAAGTTGAGAGAGATCGGGAAGGGAAAAGAGAGAGATAAGAAGAGGGCGCAAAGAAGGGAAGGTGGGAGATGTAGGAAATAGAGAGAGAGCGAGAGAGAGAGAGAGAGAGAGAGAGAGAGAGAGAGAGAGAGAGAGAGAGAGAGAGAGAGAGAGAGAGAGAGAGAGAGAGAGAGAGGGGGGGGGGGAAGAAAGAAAGAAAGAATGGATGAATGAAAGAAAGAAAGATAGAAAGAAAGTGAACTAGAGAGGATAAATAAACACAGAGGGAGAAAACAGAAGAAGAGAAAAAGAGGAAACACGCAAAAAGGATTCCAAAGACTCGTGGGTACGTGACATTCCACACGCAGCGCACACAGCAGTAGGAGCGGCAACGGGACAACCGGATCCTGTTGGACGTGAAAAATACACTCAACAGGAAACCCTCTTTTCCTATTTCTTTGTAATTCATTAATTCCCAGGATTTGTGCTCACATATCATCACTATTTGTTTTTAAATGAAATTTCCGTA
>NC_091589.1:8662181-8672181 GCF_042767895.1 Penaeus vannamei
TGACCCGCGTTCGATCCCAAATGGAATTGAAACTATACTAATTAAAAATCATTATTATAATCATAATTAATTCTTATTCTGCTTCTCCTCCTCCTCTTCTTCTTCTTCTCCCGCCCCCTCCTCCTCCTTCTCCTCCTCCTCCTTCACCTCCTCCTTCTCCTCTTCCTTCTCCTTCTCCTCCTCTTCTATTCCTCCTTTTCCTCCTCTTCCTTCTCTTCCTCCTTCTCCTCATCCTCCTCTTCCTTCTCATTATCCTCCTCGTCCTCCTTATCTTTCTCCTCTTCCTCCTACTTACTTCTTATCATTATTGTTATTTTTTTTTTAGTTGTGTAAATAATATATGTATACTGTGACAGGATTCATTCCATATTAAAGATAATTTTCAGATATTTATGTTATATTTGTTTTGCAGCATGATTAAGAAATGATAGAAGAATATCGTTTATTTTAGTCAGCCTGAGACAATATGGCACCCATTTTCTATAAAAGAACTGTAACGTTTTCTTTGTAAATGGTTAGGGGATACTCAATTAGCTTTTTTTAGTATTCCAATTATTACTGTATATGAATATTAGACTAGTCACATATTCTGTTTTATCTTTACTTATAGTTTTAAATGTCAAGATATATTTGCCATCATATCACAATATCAATAAATGGTAATTACCATTTTCCATCGACCATAATGATTCGATATCACCACCATCACTTAAAGATCACGTAAGTAAAAGAAAAAAAGGGAAAAACACTATGATATTTATCGTCCTCAGCGTTATTTTCAAGCTCATATCGTTAACACTGTTATTACCCTAATAAAGTCCGTCTGAAGTTGAGTTAGGCCAGACTAAATAAACATCTTGAAAGAGGTAAGTGAAAAATGTCTGACCTTGAGACGCAAGCGCGCTGTTTTTTTTGTTTTTTTTTGTGCTTTTCGCTCTTTTTTTTATTAAACAAGGAGAGGGGAAGAGGGGGATGGAAGGAGGGTGGATGGGAGAGAGAGAGAGAGAGAGAGAGAGAAAAAGAGAGAGAGAGAGAGAGAGAGAGCGAGAGAGGCAGACAGAGAGACAGAGACAGAGAGAGAAAGAGTGTGTGCGAGAAAGAGAGAGAGAGAAAGAGTGTGTGAGAGAGAGAGAGACAGACAGACAGACAAAGACAGATAGACATATAGACAGCCAGCTAGACAGACAACCAAACAACCAGACAAACAAACAAAACCAAATACGAATCAAAGAAAAACAAGAATAAGAAAAAGAAAAATCTAAAAAAAAAAGAAAAAAAGGAATGATACTCACAAAATCCTGATCAACACCGGAAGTAAACCCCGCGCGAAGATGCAAAGGAAAGTTGACCTGTGACCTCGTTTCATGCGTAATTGACCCGCTGTTTCCCCTTTTGGGGTTCTAGGACTTTGTCCTGAAGTAAAGCCCAAATCTTTTTTTTTTCTTTCTTTTCTTTTTTTCTTTTTCTTTTTTCTTTTTTTCTTTTCTTGTCTTTTTCTTTTCTTTTTCTTTTTTTTCTTTTTCTTTTTCTTTTTTTCTTTTCTTTTTCTTTCTTTTTTTTCTCTTCTTTTTCTTCTTCTTCTTCTTCGGGAAGAAATATATGGAGATTCCTCTTCACTAATTGAAACGGAGACCTTTTGATCGAATTAGGGGATTTTCTAAATTATTCGCGTTGGTTGAATTATCTTCGTTTTTTTATTATTATTATTCGCGATTTCTTGATTATTTACGTTTACTTAATTTTCGCGTTGGATGATTTTTTTCGCGTTTTTTTATTATCCTCGTTTGTTTAATTATTCAAGTTTGCTTAATTATTCGCGTTTGTTTAATCATTCGCGTTTGCTTTATTATTCGCATTTTTTATTATCCTCGTTTGTTTAATCATTCGCGTTAGTTGAAATATTCGTTTTTTCTCTTGATCATCCTCGTTTGCTTAATTATTCTTGTTTGCTTAATCATTTGTATTTTCTTGACTATTTGTACTTGCTTATTTATTTGCCTTTACTTCCTTGTTGTCCCTTCTTCCTATTTTCGTTTGCTTAATTATTCGTTTATTATTCGCGCCTCCTTAATTACCATCGTTTATTCAGTTATTTGCTTTTATTCAATCATCCAGGTTTGCTTAATTATTCGCGTTTTCTTAATTATTTGCTTATTATTCTTCGTCTCTGCTTAGTTATACGTGTTTTTTTCCTTCTTACGTGATTTCTCTTATTCTCTGATTTCTTGCCTTTCATTTTTATTCGCGTTTGCGTAATTATTCGCGTTTGTTCCGTGTCTTATCTGCTGGTTGGCGGTGGAGCGGATTAAGGGAGAAGCCTCTCTTTGCAACGGAGAGAGAGAGAGAGAGAGAGAGAGGGGGGGAGAGGGAGGGGGAGGGGGAGGGAGAGAGAGAGAGAGAGAGAAAGAGTGAGAGAGAGAGAGAGAGAGGAGGGGAGGGAGAGAGAGAGAGAGAGAGAGAGAGAGAGAGGGAGGGAGGGAGGGAAGGAGGGAGGGAGAGAGGGAGGAGAGAGAGAGAGGGGGAGAGGGAGAGAGAGAGAGAGAGAGAGAGAGAGAGAGAGAGAGAGAGAGAGAGAGAGAGAGAGAAGGATGAATGTGGAGTTAGGAGAGAGAGGAAGGAGGGGAGAGGCAGGGAGGGGGAGGGAGGGAGGGAGAGATGAGAGAGAGAGAGAGAGAGAAGGGATAAATGTAGAGCAAGGGGAGAGAGGGGAGGGGGGAGAGGGGAGGAGGCAGGATGAGAACAGAGAGAGAGAGAGAGAGAGAGAGAGAGAGAGAGAGAGAGAGAGAGAGAGAGAGACAGACAGACAGACAGACAGACAGACAGAGAGGGGGGGGAGGACAATTAGAGAGAGAGAGACAGACAAACAGTCAGACACAGAGACAGACATAGAAACAGGCAGACAGACAGAAACAGACACACTGAGACAGGCAGAGACAGGCAAACAGACAGAAAAAGACACACAGAGACAGATAGAGACAGACAGACAGACAGACAGAAACAGACAAACAGACAGTTAGAAAGACAGTTAGATAGAAAGAGACACACAGAAACAGACTGACAGACAGACACACAGACAGACAGTTAGATAGAAAGAGACACACAGAAACAGACTGACAGACAGACACACAGACAGACAGTTAGATAGAAAGAGACACACAGAAACAGGACTTTGACAGATGATGGACACACAGACAGATAAGATGGTGCTAGGATAGGTGAAAGAGACACACAGAAACAGACAGACAGACAGACCAATGATAGCTTCCCTCGCGCAGATTCTGAAGAGTCATGGATTCTAAAGAAATTTTCTCGAGTGTTATGAGTGGCCATGAGATTTCCTTCCTCCTTCTTCTCATCTTTATCCATCTCTTTCACTTCCATCTTCTTCTTCCGGTTTCTCTTTCCCTCTCTTTATCATCGTCTTTTTCTTCTTTTCTTTTTATCCATTTCTTTCGCCTCCACCATCTTCTTCTTCCGGTTTTTCCTTACCTCTCTTTATTATCGTCGTTCTTTTCTTCTCTCTTTTATCCATTTCTTTCACCTCCACCATCTTCTTCCGATTTCTCCTTCCCTCTCTTTATTATCGTCTTTCTTTTCTTCCTCTCTCTTTTATCCATCTCTTTCACTTCCATCATCTTCTTCTTCCGGTTTCTCTTTCCCTCTCTTTATCATCGTCTTTTTCTTCTTTTCTTTTTATCCATTTCTTTCACTTCCACCATCTTCTTCTTCCGGTTTCTCTTTTCCTCTCTTTATTATCGTCTTTCTTTTCTTCTCTCTTTTATCCATTTCTTTCGCCTCCACCATCTTCTTCCGCTTTCTCTTTTCCTCTCTTTATTATCGTCTTTTTCTTCTTTTCTTTTTATCCATTTCTTTCACTGCCACCATCTTCTTCTTCCGGTTTCTCTTTTCCTCTCTTTATTATCGTCTTTCTTTTCCTCTTCTCTCTTTTATCCATTTCTTTCACCTCCACCATCTTCTTCCAGTTTTTCCTTCCCTCTGTTTATTATCGTCTTTCTTTTCTTCTCTCATTTATCCATTTCTTTCACTTCCACCATCTTCTTCCGGTTTCTCCTTCCCTCTCTTTATTATCGACTTTCTTTTCTTTTTCTCTTTTCATGTATCTTTGGCTGTTTGTTTTGATTATTATTTTCGTTGTAGTTTTTTTTTTTTACACTCGTATATTTGTACGTTTTTTTTTTGTTTTTTTTGTCTGTTCTGTTCATGTCTTTCTGTATGTGTATATATGTGTCTCATCGTCTGTCTGCTTTGTACTCTGTCTTATTCGTCTGTCTCTATCTGTTGCCTGTCTGTTTCTTCTCTTCTCTCTCTCTCTCTCTCTCTCTCTCTCTCTCTCTCTCTCTCTCTCTATCTCTCTCTCTCTCTCTCTCTCTCTCTCTCTCTCTCTCTCTCTCTCTCTCTCTCTCTCTCTCTCTCTCTCTCTCTCGCCCGCAAAACATTTTACTTCCGCTGTAGTTCATAATACAAAATCTATAAGTACCACGAAAAAAAAACACATCGTAATTTTTCCAGGAAAGGAAATCGAATTCTGTATACGGTGTAGGGAATAGGGTTTGGCTGGAAATCCTCTTAATATATATTTCCTGATTAAAAACGTCAGTGCTGCACTCTACCGGCGGGGAAACGACTTACATAAGGATGTTTATTAGGTTTTATTTACGGTGTGCATTAATGTCAGATGTTTAGGGTTATATTGCTCTCCGTTGATGTATGTTATTGGGAAGTGTGGTTGTAATATGGACGTAAATATATGCTGTCACGTGGACATACATGTGCTCTCTCTCTTTCTATCTGTCTCTTTCTTTCTTGTTTTCTCTTTCTCTTTTCTCTTTTTTTCTCTCTAACTCTCTGTCTCTCTAACGCTCGCTCTCTCTCTCTCTCTCTACTCTCTCTCTCTCTCTCTCTCTCTCTCTCTCTCTCTCTCTCTCTCCTTCTCTCTCTCCTTCTCTCCTTCTCTCTCTCTCTTCTCTCTCTCTCTCTCTCTCTCTCTCTCTCTCTCTCTCTCGTCCTTCTCCTTCCTTCTTCTTCTCCCCAGCCTTCTCTACCCTATATATATTCTATCTACTCCTATCTATCTAATTATATCTATATATATATATATATATATATATATATATATATATATATATATATATATATCTTATATTCCTCTCCTCTCCCTCCTTCCTCCACCTCTTTTTCCCTCTTTCCTCTTTCTCCCTCCCTCTCTCCCTTTCTCTCTCCATCTCCATCCATTTATCTGTCTCACTCCTCCTTCTCCCTCTCTTCCTCTTCCCTCTTCCCTTCTCCTCTCCTTTCCTCTCCTTCTTCCTCTCCTTCCTCTCTTCTTCCTTTCCCTCCTCCTTTTCTTCTTTCCCCTTCCTTCCTCTCCATGTCCCAGCACCAGAGGAATTTGCTACCTCATAAACATGCAGTGATACCAACCTCGTTCTTGCCACACAACCCCTGAGGGAGGGAGTTGGTTATACTGTAGGAGACACTAATGTTTATTAAATAGTTATCTTGGGTTCGTGTGCAGACGGGGGAGATAGAGAGAGGGGGGAAGAGGGAGAGGGAGAGGGAGAGGGAGGGATGCAAAGAGAGAGAGAGGAAGGGAGGGAGATGGAGGAAGTAGAGAGAGAGGAAGGGAGGGAGATGGAGGGAAAAAGAGATGAGGGAGGGCAAAGGAGCTGAGAGAGAGAGAGAGGGGAGGGGAAGGTGCAAGAAGAGAGAGAAGGAAAGGCGGAGGAGATGGAGCAAGCTAGAGAGAGAGAGAGAGAGAGAGAGAGAGAGAGAGAGAGAGAGAGAGAGAGAGAGAGAGAGAGAGAGAGAGAGAGAGAGAGAGAGAGAGAGAGAGAGAAAGCGGAGGGAGATGCAAAGAGAATTTTGAGACAGGAGAGGGAGAGGAGAGCAGAGGTGGGAAAGGAGAGAGAGAGAGAGTGAAGGAGCTGAGGGATAAGGTGAGAAGCTGGGAGGAGAGAGAAAGAGAGATGAGAGAGGGAGGGAAGCGAAGAAAGAGAGCGAGATAGATAGAGAGAAAGAGAGAGATGAGGAGAGAGAGGGGGAACCGAAGAGAGAGAAAGAGAGAGAGAGAGAGGGGGGGGACCGAAGAAAGAGAGAGAGAGAGAGAGAGAGAGAGAGAGGAAGGAATAAAGAAGAACAGAAGAGAGGTTCATCTGTATATGTACGTACATACGTTCAAACATTCGTTCTCGCAGCGTTGTATAAATACATACACTAAAAATGCACACACACTAGACACGTTCTTTGAATTGAAATACATAAATCAAGAGAACAAGTGAATGGAGGTAATAGAGAGAGGGAGAGAGAGAGAGAGAGAGAGAGAGAGAGAGAGAGAGAGAGAGAGAGAGAGAGAGAGAGAGACGAGAGAGAGAGAGAGAGAGAGAGAGAGAGAGAGAGAGGGAGGGAGACAGAGAGAGAGAGAGAGAGAGAGAGAGAGAGAGAGTCTGTGAAAAAGAGAGAGGGGGAAGAGATAAAGAGAGAGAGAGAGACAAATAGATAGATAGATTTACACACGCACACACACACACACACACACACACACACACACACACACACACACACACACACACACACACACACACACACACACACACACACACACACACAAACACATATAAACAGGCATTCCGACAAACAAAGACAAATGAAGACAGAAAAGCAGACAGAAACAGACACAGAAAACGAAAGAAAGAGAGAGAGAGTAACCGATACAATAACCTAACATAACAAAAAAAGAAAAAAAAACACGAAAAACAAAGGTATTGTATTACGTCTATCACTTTACATTCTATTCGTTATTTTTCAATGTTTTTGTCTTTCTCTTGCGAAATATCCTCTCCCTTTGTATGAACTCGAAATATATTACCATATAGAGTGATAAACGAATAAATGAATAGAGAAATAAGTGAAAATACGAAATTTAAAGAAAGGTCCTTTAAGGGTAGGAGAAAATGGTGACCATATTTGGTATTCATGGGAAGAGTGAGTGAAAGGTACATTATTTTCCTGGTTGACTTCAGGAAAAAAAATACCTGGTTGATTAAAAGGTACGTGAATAATGCACTCACGGTTTATATAACGAAGGTATGGTAGTCTGGCGTGGCATGGAAGTCCCATAAGGATGAAAATGGGGGAAGGCATCCAGAAATTTCATGTAGAAAAATGCAAAAAAAAAAATTATATGGTAAAAATGGCAGTCGAACCGGAAAACAACAACCCCGTTTGTGTAACAGCGTCGAGACACAGACCTCGCTATATGGAACACAGATACACAGATCTTTCAGTGTCACCCTATGCAGATATTTCAGTTTTTGAATAAATACATGTCGGGAGGAGAAGTAAGCTATGAGTTGTGTATGTGATGAGCCCATCTAGGACTCTGCATTTCTCTGTCTCTCAACCCCTCTCTCCACTCTCTCTCTCTCTTCCTCCTACTTTCCTTCTCCCTCTCCCGCTCACTTTGCTTCCTCCTCCCCTCATTTCTTTCTTCACTCCCTCACTTCTTCCCCCTCCTCTCCTCCTTCCTCCTCTCTCCTCCCTATCACTCTCCCTTTCCTCTTTTCCTCTCCCTCTCCTTCCCTCTCCTACTACTTCCCCCTCTTCTCCTCTCTCCTTCTCTCTCTCATCCTCTCCCTCCCTTCCTCTCTTCCTCTCACTTCCTCTCTCCTCCTCCTCTCCTCTCCCTCTACCTGTCCTGCTCCTCCCTCCCTTCCCTCTCTCCCTCTCCTCTCCTCTCTCCTCTCCCTTTCCCTCTCTCCTTCCTCCTCCCTCTCTCCTTTCCTCTCCCTTCTCCTTCCTCTCCCTTTCCCCCTCTCCTTCCTCCCTTCACTTTCCTCTCCCCTTCTCACCTCCTCTCCATCTCCCTCTCCCTCTCCCTCTCTCCCTCTCTCTCTTCATATCCAGACTATAAAAATCCATAACAGAAGTGTGGTTGTTGTTTCTCACTTAAGGATACAGGATACAGGGTACGTTTGGCACTTGCTAAAAAAACATCTATGGATACAGGATAAAGGTACAACCCTCTTTATCTCTTAAGCCCTCAAGGATACAGGATACAGAGCCTTTCCCCTATCTGTTAGGATAACTAAGGATACAGGATACAGTTGGCTCTCTCTCACCCCCCACCCCCCCACCCCACCCTCTCCCCCGTAGGCCAACCGGGAATACAGAATACAGGCACCTACCTCTCTCCCTTAGAAACGATAAGGGTACAGGCTACAGGTACCTTTCTCTCCCTCTCCCATTAAGACAATACAGGATACATATAACTTTTTCTCCCTCTCCCTTAAGACCAAGGATACATGATACAGGTACATGAATTTCTCTCTTAACACAATCAGATATAGAAGATACGGGTACCTTCATTCCTTTCCCAAGATAACAAAGATAGGAGATACATACTACCTTTCTCTTTCTCCCTTAAGCCAAGGAGGAATTCAGGATACATATACCTTCGTCTCTCCCTTAAGATAACTAGGATAAACGATACATATACCTTTCTCTCTTTTTTTAAGATAAGAAGTGATACAGGATACATGTACTTTCTTCCTCTCCCCCTTAAGAAAAAGGGGAAACAGGATACATACCCCTTCGTCTCTCCCGCATGACAGCCAGAAAGAAAGGATACATGTACTTTCCTTTTTTCCTTAAGAAATAAAAAGGATACAGGATACATATGCCTTCGTCTCTCCCTTAAGGCAACTAGGAATAAAGGATACATGTACTTTCCTTTCTCTCTTAAGACAACCAGGAATACAGGATACATACCCCTTCGTCTCTCCCGTATGACAAAAAGATTCAGGATACATATACCTTACTCTCTTCCTTCAAGCAACAAGGGATACAGGATACATACCCCCTCCTTCTCTTCCTTAAGGGATACAGGATACATATACCTTCGTCTCTTCCATATGACAACCAGGAATAGAGAATACATATACCTTCCTTTCTCCCTTAAAACAACAAAGATACATACCCCTTCCCAGGATACATACCCCTTCTTCTCTCCCTCAGCCCATGAATACAGAACACTTTCCCCTTCCCCCCCCATGTCGAACGACCATATACAGGATACAAAGATACAGGTCCAATAATTCCTCCCCCCGTGCTCAAATCCCCTTCCTCCTCCCCATGCCAATGAGGATGACAGGACACAGGTCCAACACCTCCCCTCCCCCCATGTCAAGCCAGTCCTCTTCCTCCCTTCCCTCATATGTCAACGAGGATACAGGATATAGGTACTCCACTCCTCTCCCCTCCCCATGCTCAGAATCCTCTTCTCCCCCCCATGTGTCAACGAGGATACAGGATACAGGCCCACCACTGCCCTCCCCCCATGTCAAATCCTTCCCCCCCCCCCCATGTCAACGAGGTGACAGGACACAGGTAACCACTCTACTCTCCCCCCATGTCAAACCCCCTTCCCCCTCCCCCCATGTCAACGAGGATACAGGATACAGGTCCACACCACTCCCTCCCCCCCATGCTCAAATCCCTTCTTTCCTCCCCCAATATGCTCAACAAGATATTGAAGGGTCCACCACTCCCCTCTCTCTCCATGTCAAATCCCCTTCCTCCTCCCTGCGGCCAACGAGGATACAGGAGCTACAGTGTCCACCACTCCTCTCTCTCATGTCAATCCCCTCATCCTCTCCCCCATGTCTAATTTGAGGATACAGGAGAGAGAGTCCAGAACACTTTCCTCTCAGGTCAAATCCTCCTTCCTCCTCCTCCTCATGTCAACGAGGATACAGGATACAGGTCCACCCACTCCTCCCCCCCCATATTAAATCCCTTCCTCTTCCTCCCATGCCAACAAGGATACAGGATACAGGTCCACCACTCCTCCCCCCAGGTCAATCCTTCCCTTCCCTCCATGCTCAATGAGGACAGAGATATACAGGTCCACCACCTCCCCTCCCCCCCCATGTCAACCCCCTTCCCTCTCCCATGTCTGGAACAGGATACAGGATACAGGTCC
>NC_091589.1:8677181-8684681 GCF_042767895.1 Penaeus vannamei
GGTTTGGGTGAGGCTCTCAGGGATGCCCTGTTGTGGATCGCTGTCTGTCTGTCTCTGGTTCTGTTTTCTCTTTCTTTCTCTCTTTCTTGGGGGGGGGTATTTCTTTTATTTCTTTTTCTCTTTCTGTTTTTTTTCGTTTTTACTTTGTTTTTCTTTTTGCTTTGTCTTTTGTTCTCTTATCTTTCTTTCCTCTTGTCTTTCTATCTCTTTCTCTCTTTCTCTCCCTCCCTTCCTTCCTTCCTTCCTTCATTTCTTCCTTCCTCCCTCTCTCTCTCCCCCTCCCTCCCTCTCAACCTCCCTCCTCCCTCCCCACTCTCCGTCAACAAGCACATCCACTTGTCTATCCATCCCTCTATCCTCATGTCCTCTAAACCATCCTAACGACCCTCTCTAATCACCTTGTTTACCCTAAACAGCCTCGTTAAACACGGGCGTAATTAGGCCAACTGACATAACCATTTTGAAAAGATCGCACTCGAGGTTCTTTGGCTTCGGGTGAGTTCTCAGTGACGCCTCTGTTGTGGATCGCTGTCTGTCTGTCTCTGGTTCTGTTTTCTCTTTCTTTCTCTCTTTCTTGCGGGGGGCGGTGGAGTGTTGTTTCTTTTTCTTCTTTTATCTTTCTCTTTTTTTTTTCGTTTTCGTTTATCTTTCTTGCTTTGTCTTTTTTATCTCTATCTTTTTCTTTCTCTGTCTCTCCTTTCTCTCTTTCTCTCCTACCTTCATTCCTTCATTTCTTCCTTCCTCCCTCTCTCTCCCTCCCTCCCTTCTCCCACCCTCCTCCCTCCCCTTTTTCTCCCTCTCTCTCCCTCCCTCCCTTTCCCCCTCTCCCCTTCTCCATCAACAAGCACATCCACTTGTCTATCCATCCCTCTATCCTCATGTCCTCTAAACCATCCTAACGACCCTCTCTAATCACCCTGTTTACCCTAAATAGCCTCGTTAAACACGGGCGTAATTAGGTAACTGGACATAACCATTTTGAA
Source organism: Penaeus vannamei (assembly GCF_042767895.1). Lineage (NCBI taxonomy): Eukaryota > Metazoa > Arthropoda > Malacostraca > Decapoda > Penaeidae > Penaeus > Penaeus vannamei. The sequence continues at coordinate 8,678,165 of NC_091589.1, forward strand.
AAGATCGCACTCGAGGTTCTTTGGCTTCGGGTAGAGTTCTCAGTGACGCCTCTGTTGTGGATCGCTGTCTGTCTGTCTCTGGTTCTGTTTTCCTTTCTTTCTTTTTCTTGGGGGGAGGGGTTGTTTCTTTTTCTTTCTTTTTCGTTTTTTTTTGTTTTTTTCGTTTTCTTTTTTCTTTCTTTCTTTTGTCTGTCTGTCTTTCTCTATCTTTCTCTGTCTGTCTCTCTATCTCTCTCGCTCTCTTTCTCTCCCTCCTTTTCTTTCTTCCTTCCTTCTATTTCTTCCTTCCTCCTCTCTCCTTCCTCCCTCCTCCCTCCCTCTCAACCTCCCCCTCCCTCCCCCTCTCTATCAACAAGCACATCCACTTGTCTATCCATCCCTCTATCCTCATGCACTCTAAACCATCCTAACGACCCTCTCTAATCACCCTGTTTACCCTAAATAGCCTCGTTAAACACGGGCGTAATTAGGCCAACTGACATAACCATTTTGAAAAGATCGCACTCGAGGTTCTTTGGCTTCGGGTGAGTTCTCAGTGACGCCTCTGTTGTGGATCGCTGTCTGTCTGTCTCTGGTTCTGTTTTCCCTTTTTTTTCTTTCTTTCTTGGGGGGGCGGGGGGCGGAGGGGTGTTTTTTTTTATTTCTTTTTCTCTTTCTGCTTTTTTTCGTTTTGTTTTTCTTTCTTTCTTTGTCTTTTTTTCTCTATCTTTCTCTGTCTGTCTCTCTATCTCTCTCTTTCTCTCCCTCCTTTCCTTTCTTCCTTCCTTCATTTCTTCCTCCCTCTCTCCCTCCCTCCCCCTCTCCCTCCCCCCCCTCCCCTTCTCCATCAACAAGCACATCCACTTGTCTATCCATCCCTCTATCCTCATGTCCTCTAAACCATCCTAACGACCCTCTCTAATCACCCTGTTTACCCTAAATAGCCTCGTTAAACACGGGCGTAATTAGGCCAACTGACATAACCATTTTGAAAAGATCGCACTCGAGGTTCTTTGGCTTCGGGTGAGTTCTCAGTGACGCCTCTGTTGTGGATCGCTGTCTGTCTGTCTCTGGTTCTGTTTTCTCTTTCTTTCTCTCTTTCTTGGAAGGAGGGGGGGCGGTGGGAGGTGTTTTTTTCTTTTTCTTTTTATCTTTCTCTTTCTGTTTTTTTCGTTTTCTTTTTCTTTCTTTCTTTGTCTTTTTTTCTCTATCTTTCTCTTCCTCTGTCTCTCTATCTCTTTCTCTCTTTCTCTCCCTTCCTTCCTTCCTTCATTTCTTCCTTACTCCCCTCTCTCTCCCTCCCTCCTCTCCCCTCTCCCTTCCTCTCCTCCCTCCTCCTCTCCATCAACAAGCACATCCACTTGTCTATCCATCCCTATCCTCTATCCTCATGTCCTCTAAACCATCCTAACGACCCTCTCTAATCACCACTGTTTACCCTAAGCAGCCTCATTAAACACGGGCAATTAGGCCAACTGACATAACCGTTTTGAAAAGATCGCACTCGAGGTTCTTTGGCTTCGGGTGAGTTCTCAGTGACGCCTCTGTTGTGGATCGCTGTCTGTCTGTCTCTTGGTTCTGTTTTCTCTTTCTTTCTTCTTTCTTGCGGGGGCGGGGGTTGTTTTTATTATCTTTTTCTCTTTCTCTTCCTGTTTTTTTATCTTCTTGCTTCTGTCTTTGTCTTTGTCTCTTTTTTTCTCTTTCTCTGTCTGTCTGTCTGTCTGTCTCTCTCTCTCTCTCTCTCTCTCTCTCTTCCTCTCTCTCACTCACTCTGTCTCTGTCTCTCTCTCTCTCTCTCTCTTACTCTCCTTCTCTCTCTCTTTTCTTCCTTCCCTCCCTCTCTCCTCCTCACCCATCCTCCGCTTTTTCTTTCCTTTCCATCTCCCTCCCTCTTCCCTTCCAATCCGCAGCTGTTCAATTCTACTTGTGTTTATTTTCCTTCCTCCCCCTCCTATTTCTTTGTTCTTCATTCGTTTTCGTTTTCTATTTTTCCTTCCTACCGCCACCCCCACTCCCACCCTCATTTCTTTTTTCTTTTCTTTTTCGTTTTAATTTTTTCCTTCCCCCACCCCCTTATTTCTTTTTCTTTTTTCTTTTTCCTTTTCCTTCTATTTTTCTTCTTTTTTCTTTTTTTTTTTTTTTCTCTTTTTTCTTTTTTTTTCTTTTCTTTATCTATTTTCCTTTCCTTGTTCCAAATGGCAGGGATAACATGGGTTTGTTGATGACCAAAACAGTGGCGTTCTCTCTGTGAAGCTGAGTCAGTGTTTCTTGGTGGGTTTGGGCACTTTTTTCGTCCTTTTTATTTGCTTCTTTTTGTTTTTCTTCCTTTTTGTTTTTTTCATTTTGTCTTTTTTTCTTATTTTTTTCTTTTTTTCTTTTTTCTTTTCCTCTTTTTTCTTTTCCTTTTGCTCTGTCTTTTTTCTTTTGGGGGTTTTCTTTTTCTTTTTATTTTCTTTTTTTCTTTTTTCTTTTTATTTTTTTATTTTCTTATATTTTTCTTTTTCCTTTTTCTTTACCTCTTTTTTTTGTTTATTTTTCTGTTTTCTTAATTTCTGTGTTTGTTTGTCTTTTTCCTTTTCCTTCTATTTTTCTTCTTTTTTTTGCTTTTTTCTTTTCTTTTCTTTTCTTTTTCTATTTTCCTTTCCTTGTTCCAAATGGCAGGGATAACATGGGTTTGTTGATGACCAAAACAGTGGCGTTCTCTCTGTGAAGCTGAGTCAGTGTTTCTTGGTGGGTTTGGGCACTTTTTTCGTCCTTTTTATTTTCTTCTCTTTGTTTTTTCTTCCTTTTTCTTTTTTTCATTTTGTCTTTTCTTTTTTCTTCTTTTTTTCTTCTATTTTCTTTTTTTTTTCTTTTTTTCTTTTGTCTTTTTTTTTTTTTTGGAGTTTTTTCTTTTTTTTTTCTTTTTTTTCTTATATTTTCTTTTTCATTGTTTTTTTCCTTTTTCTTTGCCTCTTTTTTTCTTGTTTATTTTTTCTGTTTGAGTGATTGGTGCGTTTGTTTTTCTTTTTTCTTTTTCTTCTATTTTTCTTCTTTTTTCTCTTTTTTCTTTTGCATTTTTTTCTTTTCTTTTCTTTTCTTTTTCTATTTTCCTTTCCTTGTTCCAAATGGCAGGGATAACACGGGTTTGTTGATGTCCAAAACAGTGGCGTTCTCTCTGTGAAGCTGAGTCAGCGTTTCTTGGTGGGTTTGGGCACTTTTTTCGTCCTTTTTATTTGCTTCTTTTTTATTTTTTACTTCCTTTTTTCTTTTTTCTTTCATTTTTGTCTTTTCTTTTTTTCTTTTTTTTTTTTCTTCTTTTTTCTTTTTTTCTTTTTCTCTTTTTTTTTTTCTTTTCTTTTTTTTTTCTTTTGGGGTTCTTTTCTTTTTATTTTCTTTTATTTTCTTTTTCTTATATTCTTTTTTCCTTTTTTCTTTTCCTTTTTCTTCTTGTTCCACTCTTTTTTCTTGTTTTATTTTCTTCTATTTTCTTTTTTTTTCTTTTTTTCTTTTTCTGTTTCTTTTGTATTTTTTTTTTCTTTTTCTTTCCTTTTTTTTTTTATTTTCTTTTTTTTTTTTTTCATTTTTCTTTTTTTCTTTCTTATATTTTCTTTTTGCTTTTTTTTACCCCTTTTTTTCTTGTTTATTTTTTTGTGTTTGAGTGATTAGTGTATTTGTTTTTGTTTTTCATTTTCTTTCTATTTTTCTTCTTTTTTTTCTTTTTTTCTTTTGCTCTTTTTTCTTTTCTTTTCTTTTCTTTTTCTATTTTCCTTTCCTTGTTCCAAATGGCAGGGATAACATGGGTTTGTTGATGACCAAAACAAAGTATGTTCTCTCTGTGAAGCTGAGTCAGTGTTTCTTGGTGGGTTTGGCACTTTTTCGTTTTTTATTTGCTTCTTTTTGTTTTTCTTCCTTTTCTTTTTTCCATTTTTGTCTTTTCTTTTTTCTTCTTTTTTTCTTCTTTTTTTTCTTCTATTTTCTTTTTTCTTTTTCTCTTTTTCTTTTCTTTTGTCTTTTTTCTTTTGGGGGGCGTTCTTTTCTTTTTTATTTTCTTTTTTTCTTTTTTCTTTTTTATTTTCTTATATTTTCTTTTTCCTTTTTTTCTTTTCCTTTTTCTTTACCTCTTTTTTTTCTTGTTTATTTTTTTTTCTGTTTGAGTGATTGGTGTGTTTGTTTGTCTTTTTCCTTTTCCTTCTATTTTTCTTCTTCTTTTGCTCTTTTTTCTTTTCTTTTCTGTTCTTTTTCTATTTTCCTTTCCTTGTTCCAAATGGCAGGGATAACATGGGTTTGTTGATGACCAAAACAGTGGCGTTCTCTCTGTGAAGCTTTTTCTTGGTGGGTTTGGGCACTTTTTTCGTCCTTTTTATTTGCTTCTTTTTTATTTTTTACTTCCTTTTTCTTTTTTTCATTTTGTCTTTTCTTTTTTTTCTTTTTTTCTTCTATTTTCTTTTTTCTTTTCCTCTTTTTCTTTTCTTTTGTCTTTTTTTCTTTTTGGGGGTGCTTTTCTTTTTCTGTTTTATTTTCTTTTTTTTTCCTTTTTTTATTTTTTTCTGTTTAGTGATTTCTTATATTTTCTTTTTCCTTCTATTTTTTCTTTTTTCTCTTTTTTCTTTTAGCTCTTTTTCTTCTCTTTCTTTTCTTTTTCTATTTCCTTTCCTTGTTCCAAATGGCAGGGATAACATGGGTTTGTTGATGACCAAAACAGTTGGCAGTTCTTCTGTGAAGCTGAGTCAGCGTTTCTTGGTGGGGTTGGGCACTTTTTCGTCCTTTTTATTTTGTTCTTTTTGTTTTTTCTTTCTTTTTCTTTTTTTCATTTTGTATTTTCTTTTTTCTTCTTTTTTTCTTTTATTTTCTTTTTTCTTTTGTCTTTTTCTTTTCTTTTTTTTTTTCTTTTCTTTTGTTTTTTTTTTTTTCTTTTTCTTCTATTTTCCTTTTTATTTTTATTCTCTTTTTCTTTTTTTCTTTTTTTCTTTCTTTTTTCTTTTTCTTATATTTTCTTTTTCCTTTTTTCTTTTCCTTTTTCTTTACCTCTTTTCTTTGAGTGATTGGTGTGTTTGTTTGTTTATTTATTCTTTTTTTAGAGCATCTGACACTATGGTGTTTTGTCTTGATTTGATTTTTTTATGTTTTTCTTTTTTTCTATGTTTATGTTTTGTCTTGATTCTATTTTTATTTTATTTTTGTTTTGTTTCCTTAATGTCTTTTTATTTTTTCGTTTTTTTTGTTTTCTCTTGCTTCGATTTTTATTTTTTATTTTTTTATTTCCTTTATGTTTTTTTTCTTTTTTCTTTGTTTATGTTTTGTCTTGATTCGATTTTTATTTTCTTTTTGTTTTATTTCCTTAATGTTTGTTTGTTTTTTAACTTTCATTTTCATGGCTAAGTGTTACTCTATGATAATCGTAAATCAATATTTTGTCTTTTATATCATCATACTTGTTTATATGCGGGGTGGGGGGGGTGGGGGTGGGGGGTGTTCTCTTTTATTTTTCATTGTCCCTTTTTTCATATATTTAATTTCTGATTTTTGCGTGTTTTGGTAAAGTTAGCAAATTTTTTTTTTAACTTTCTGGCTCAATACTTTTCAATACTTTGTTTTGATTTCCCTTCCACGGTTTTTTTTTTCGTTTCTTTTTTGTTGTTATTTTTTAATGGATCTGTTTTTATTTGTTTCTTTCTTTGTTTTTTTTTTCTATTTGTTTGTTTGTTTTCTGATTTATATGTGTGTGATTTGTGTTTATATGTGGGAGTATTATGTTTGGTTTGTATGGGTTCTTGATACTTTTTTGTTGTTGTTTTCTTGTTCTTCTCTTTGTCTCTCTTGTGACTCTCTCTCTCTATATGTCTATCTCTCACCTCTCACTCTCTATCTATCTATCTCCCATCTTTCTCTCTTTCTCTCTTTCTTTCTCCCTCTCTCTCTCTCTCTCTCTCTCTCTCTCTCTCTCTCTCTCTCTCTCTCTCTCTCTCTCTCTCTCTCTTCCCTCCCTCCCTCCCTCTCTCTCTCCCTCCTTTTCCCTCCCTAACTCTCTCTCCCTCTCCCTCCCCCCCTCTCCTCCCTCCCTTTCCTTCTCTCTCTCCTCCTTCCCTCCCTTTCCTTCCCTCCTTCTCCTCTCCTTCCTTCCCTCCCTCCCCCCTCTCCCTCCCTCCCTCCCTCTTCTCCTCCCCTCTCTCTCTCCTCTCCTTCCTCCCTCCCCCGTTCTCTCTTTCTCTCTCCCTCCCTCCCTCTCACCCTCCCACTCCCTCCCCCTCCCTTCCCTCTCCCTCCCACCCTCCCTCCTTTCCCTTCGTCTCTCTTTCTCTCCGCTTCCTTACCTTCCCCTCTCCTTCTACCTCCTCCCTCCCTCTCCTTCCCTCTCTCCCTCCCTCTCTCTCTCTCTCCGCTTCATACCTTCCCTCTCCTTCCCTTTCCTCCCTCCCTCCCTCTCCCTCCTCCCTCCTTCCTCCCACCCTCACCTCATCCTCTCATCCTCCCCTCCCTCCCTCCCACCCTCCCACTCCTCTCTCTCCCTCCTTCCTCTCCCTCATCCCCTCATCTCTCTCCCCTCCCTCCCTCCCTC
>NC_091589.1:8692181-8702181 GCF_042767895.1 Penaeus vannamei
AAGGAGAAGAGGAGGAAGGGGAGAAGGGGAAGAGAAGTGAGAAAGAAAGGGGAGGAGGAGGAGAGGAGGGTGGGAGGGAGGAGCAGAGGCAGGGAGAGGAAAAAAGGGGAAGGGAGAGAGAGGGAGAACAGGGGAGATGGAAGGAGAAAGGGGGAGAGAGGGAAGGAAGAATTGGGGATATGGAAGAGGAGAAAGGGGAGAGGGAAGAAGAGGGAGAAGGAAAGGGGAGAGGAAGCAGATGAGAGAAAAATTAGATCGAGGAGAGAGGGGAAATGAATGGAAAACAGGGAAGAAATGAATGGTGATAAAAGAGAGAATTAGGAAGTGATGCGTCTGCGTGTGTCTGTATGTGTACGTGTGTGTATGTGTGAGTGTGTGAGTGTGTGTGTGAGTGTGTGTGTGTATGTGTGTGTGTGTGTGTGTGTGTGTGTGTGTGTGTACAACTGCGTATGTGTGTGTGTGTGCCCATGTGTGTGCGTAAGTGTGTATACATGTGTGTAAATATGTATACACGTACACACATGTGTATCAGCGCTGAAGAGAAGGATGCAGACACATCCATCCGAGTCAAAGAAAGTCAAAAATATGAAAAGATACAACGGAAGACGAAGGAATAGAAAGAGAAAAAGATTGATAAAGGTCATGATTGAGTGAAAGCAAGAAATATCTCAGAAAGGATCGAAGGAACTATGGAATAAGAAAACATGGTTGATGGTCTTTCGCTTTTCAAAGAATTTTCGGCAACGAATCGGCGAATTTAGATGATCTTCTCGCGTGTGAAAAATATCGTGTTTTTTTTCTTTTCTTTTCTTTTCTTTTTGATCTTTTGTACCTGTTCTTTTTCTCTTTGACTCTCTCTCTCTCTCTCTCTCTCTCTCTCTCTCTCTCTCTCTCTCTCTCTCTCTCTCTCTCTCTCTCTCTCTCTCTCTCTCTCTCTCTCTCTCTCTCTCTCTCTCCCCCTCTATCTCTCTCTCTCTCTCTTCCTCTCCCCCTCTCCCTCTATCCCTCTCTATCTCTCTTCCTCTCCCCCCCTCCCTCTCTCCTTTCTCCATTTATCTATCTCCCTTCTTCCAACTTCCGGCAGAGACCAGCTTCGAGTCCCATTGTTGCGGAAGCGAAGGGACTCCTGTATCCCGAGCCGCTGTCTATCTATCTCCTACTGCCCCCTCCTTCTCTGTCTTTCTCTGTCTATATGTGTAGTTCTTTCTCTGTGCCTCCTTCCCTCCCTGCCTCCCTCTCTCTCCTTCCTTCTCTCCCCCTCCCTCTCCTTCCTTCTCTCCCCCTCCTCCCTCTCCTTCCCTCTCCCTCTCCTTCCCTCTCCCTCTCCCTCTCCCTCCCTCTCCCTCTCCCTCCTCTCCACCCTCCCCCCTCTCTCCTTCCCTTTCCCTCTCCTTCCCTCCCTCTCTCCCTCCCTTTCTCTCTCCCTCCCTCCTCTCTCTCCTCTCCCCTCTCTCCCTCCCCTCTCCTCCTTCCCTCTCCCTCTCCTTACCTCCCCCTCCCCCCCTCCCTCCCTCCCTCCCTCCCCCCCTCCCTCCCTCTCCTTCCCTCTCCTTCCCTCTCCCTCCTTCCCCCCTCCCCCCTCTCCCTCCCTCCTTCTCCCCTCTCTCTCCCCCTCCCTCCCCTCCCTACCTCTCTCTGCTTCCCCCTCCCTCCCTCTCCCTTCCTTCTCCCTCCCTCCTCTCCTTCCCCCCCTCCCTCTCCCTCCATTTATCCATCTCGTATTCCCCCCTATTGAATCCCGGAAGCCAAGGGGCCTCAGTGTGCCAAACCATCCGCTAGAAGTCGCTGAATATGCAAATTAAAAAGCACAAACTGGTGACGTCAGCAACAGGAGAGGGAAAGAAGGATGATTAAAAGAAGAAGAAGAAGACGCGGTGATTCGGCAACAGGAGAGGGAAAGAAAGAGAATAAAAGGGAAGAAGGAGAGGAAGAAGAAGAAGACGCGGTGATTCGGCAACAGGAGAGGGAAAGAAGGATGATTAAAAGGGAAGAAGGAGAGGAAGAAGAAGAAGAAGACGCGGTGGATTAGCAACAGGAGAGGGAAAGGAGGAAGATAAAAAGAGAAAGAGATGAAGAGGAAGAAAAATAAAAGGGAAGAAGGAGATGAAGAAGAAGAAGACGCGATGATTCGGCAACAGGAGAGGGAAAGAAGGATGATTAAAAGAGATGAGGAAGAAGTTGCTGAATATGCAAATTAAAAGCACAAACTGGTGACGTCAGCAACAGGAGAGGAGGGAAGAAGGATGATAGGAAGAAGGAGAGGAAGAAGAAGAAGAAGACGCGGTGGATTAGCAGAAGGAGAGGGAAAGAAGGATGATTAAAAGAGAAGGAGATGAAAAGGAAGAAGAGGGGAAGAAACAGAATAAAAGGGAGGAAGGAGATGAAGAAGAAGAAGAAGACGCGATGATTCGGCAACAGGAGAGGAAGAGAATAAAAGGGAAGAAGGAGAGGAAGAAAGAAGAAGACGCGGTGGATTAGCAGAAGGAGAGGGAAAGAAGGATGATTAAAAGAGAAGGAGATGAAGAGGAAGAAGAGGGAAAAAAGGAGAATAAAAGGGAAGAAGGAGATGAAGAAGAAGAAGAAGACGCGGTGATTCGGCAACAGGAGAGGGAAAGAAGGATGATAAAGGAGATGAGGAAGAAGTCGCTGAATATGCAAATTAAAAAGCACAAACTGGTGACGTCAGCAACAGGAGAGGGAAAGAAGGATGATCAAAAGGGAAGAAGGAGAGGAAGAAGAAGAAGAAGACGCGGTGGATTTAGCAGAAGGAGAGGGAAGGAAGGATGATAATGAGAAGAAGGAGAGGTAGAAGAAGAAGACGCGGTGATTCGGCAACAGGAGAGGGAAAGAAAGAGAATAAAAGGGAAGAAGGAGAGGAAGAAGAAGAAGACGCGGTGGATTAGCAGAAGGAGAGGGAAAGAAGGATGATTAAAAGAGAAGGAGATGAAGAGGAAGAAGAGGGGAAGAAAGAGAATAAAAGGGAGGAAGGAGATGAAGAAGAAGAAGAAGACGCGGTGATTCGGCAACAGGAGAGGGAAAGGAGGATGATAAAAAGAGAAGAAGATGAAGAGGAAGAAAGAGAATAAAAGGGAAGAAGGAGAGGAAGAAGAAGAAGACGCGATGATTCGGCAACAGGAGAGGGAAAGAAGGATGATAAAGGAGATGAGGAAGAAGTCGCTGAATATGCAAATTAAAAAGCACAAACTGGTGACGTCAGCAACAGGAGAGGGAAAGAAGGATGATTAAAAGGGAAGAAGGAGAGGAAGAAGAAGAAGAAGACGCGGTGGATTAGCAGAGGGAGAGGGAAAGAAGGATGATTAAAAGAGAAGAAGGAGAGGAAGAAGAAGAAGACGCGGTGGATTAGCAGAAGGAGAGGGAAAGAAGGATGATTAAAAGAGAAGGTGATGAAGAGGAAGAAGAGGGGAAGAAAGAGAATAAAAGGGAAGAAGGATGAAGACGCGGTGATTCGGCAACAGGAGAAGGAAAGGAGGATGATAAAAAGGGAAGAAGGAGAGGGAAGGAAGGATGATAAAAAGGGAAGAAGAAGTCGCTGAATATGCAAATTAAAAGGCACAAACGGATGGCGTCAGCAACAGGAGAAGGAAAGAAAGAGAATAAAAGGGAAGAAGGAGAGGAAGAAGAAGAAGAAGACGCGGTGGATTAGCAGAAGGGGAGGGAAAGAAGGATGATAAAAGGGAAGAAAGAGATGAAGAAGAAGATGAAGACGCGGTGGATTAGCAACAGGAGAGGGAAAGGAGGATGATAAAAGGGAAGAAAGAGATGAAGAAGAAGAAGAGAGAAGAAGAAAGACGCGGTGAATTAGCAGAAGGGGAAAAGAAGGATGATAAAAAGGGAAGAAGGAGATGAAGAAGAAGAAGACGCGGGGAATCGGCAACAGGAGAGGGAAAGAAAGATGATAAAAAGGGAAGAAGGAGATGAAGAAGAAGAAGACGCGGGGAATCGGCAACAGGAGAGGGAAAGAAAGATGATAAAAAGGGAAGAAGAAGTCGCGGTGAATTAGCAGAAGGAGAGAGAAAGAAGGATGATAAAAGGGAAGAAGCAGATGAAGAAGGAGAAGACGCGGTGGATTGGGGATATAATGGAAGATTAAGAAAAAAATAAAGAAAAACACGTGTTAGAAATATTGAGTGAGAATGTAAGGGTTTTTTTCTCTTTGATTTCACTTTCCTCCCTTTTCTCATTTTTTTTATATTCTTCTCCTTTCTCTCCTCCTCTTCCTCTCCCCCTGCTTCTTCCTCTCTGTGAACCCCCATTCTTATCTCCCCCCCCCCTTCTTCCTCCCATCCGCTTCCTTCTCCACCATCATTCTCCTTCCTATCTATCTCTTCTCTTCCCCTTCCTCTCTGCCCCTATTCTTCTTACCCACTTCCTCTTCCTCTTCCCTTTCCCCTTTCCTCTCCCCGCCTCCATTTCTCTCTCTCTCCTCTCCACCTCTTTCTCCTCTTCCTATTCCTCCCCTTCTCTTATCCTTCTCTTCCTCCTTCATGTCCTCCTCCTCTTCATCTCCCATCCTCTTCCTCCTTCCCCTTCTCCTCCTCCTTCCCTTCCTCCTCTTCCTCTCCTCCTCCTCTCTCTTATCCTTCTCCTCCTCCCTCCTTTCCCTCTTCTTCTCCTCCCTTCCTCTCTCCTCTCCTCCTCCCCCTATCCACCTCCTCCTCCTCCTCTCTTTCCCTTCTCCTCCTCCTCCTCCTTCCCTTCCTCCTCCTCCTCCTCCTCTTCCTTCCCTATCCTCCTCCTCCTCCACCTTCTCTTCCTCCTCCTGTTCCTCCTCCTCCTCCTTCCCTCTTCCTTCTCCTCCTCCTCCTCCTCCTCCTCCTCCTTCCCTCCTCTTTCCCTTCCTCCTCCTCCTCCTCCTTCCCCTTCCTCCTCCCTCCTCCCTCCTTCCCCTTCCTCGTCCTCCTCCCTCCTTCCCTCTTCCTTCCATCCTCCTCCTCCTCCTCCTCCCTCCCCTTCCCTCCTCTTATCCTTCTCCCTCCTCCTCCTTTCCCTCTTCTTCGTCTCCTCCTTCCCTTCCTCCTCATCCTCCTTCCCCTATCCTCCTCCTCATCCTCCTCTTTCCCTTCCTCCTCCTCCTCCTCCTTCCCTTCCTCCTCCTCCTCCTTCCCTTCCACCTCCTCCTCCTCCTTCCTCCTCCTTCCATCCTCCCTCCTCCTCCTCCTCCTCCTCCTCCTCCTCCTTTTCCTCTTCTTCCTCTCCTCTTTCCCTTCCTCCTATCCTCCTCCTTCTCCTTTCCCTCTGTTTCCTCTCCTCCTTCCCTCTTCCTTCCCTCCTCCTCCCTCTCCTCCACCACCCTATCCACATAAAAAAAAAAATTAACTCTTGTTCCTCCTCCATTTTCCCCTTCCTCTCCCTCTCACCTCCTCCTCCCCTCCCTCCCTCCTTTTCTTCGCTCCTATTTGTTATGATAACGATAGACATAACAAGGGAACAGGAGGGCTTGATAGATAGAGGGAGAGGGACGGGAGGGAGAAGGATGAGTGTCGGATGAGTTATGGGTCCGAAGCTCACCCTGCGTCATCCATCATCCGGGAGAAACACACTCACATATAGAGAGAGGGGGGTGGGGGAGGACGAGGAGGAGGGAGGGGGAGGGGAGGAGTATGGGGGTAGGGGTGGAGTAGGATGAGGGGTGGAGAGGAGGCAGGGAGGAGGGGTAGGGGTGGGGGAGGAGGAGGGGGAGGAGGGGGTGGGAGGAAGTATGGGTTAGGGAGTGAAGAGGCACACACAGAGAGAGAGAGAGAGGTGGGAGGGAGGGAGGAGGAGGGAGGAGGGGTAGGAAGGAAGTATGGGGGATTGGGGGAATAAATAGAGATAGGGTGGGTCGGGAGGGTGGGGGAGGAGGAGGAGGGGGGTAGGAGGGAAGTATGGGGGTAGGAGAGGGAGGAAGGCGGGGGGGAAAGCGGGAAGGTGAGGAAAAGAGGGAGGAGGGGGGGAAAGAAGTATGGGGGAGTGGGGGGGGCACATAGAGAGAAGGTGGTTCGGGAGGGGGTGGGGTAGGAGGAGGGAGGGGTGGAAGGAAGTATGGGTGAGTGGGGAGGGGATGATCACACATAGAGAGGTGGGGGGAGGAGGGGCAGAGGAAGAAAGTATGGGGAGGAGAGGAGCTTGGAGTATGGAGGAGTGGGGGGAGGGGGACACATACATAGAGAGAGGAGGGAGGGAGGGTAAGAGGAAGGAAGTGAGGGAGAGGGAGGGGTAGGAGGGAAGTATCGGGGAGTGGGATGGAGTACACACATAAATACATGTATATATATATATATATATATATATATATATATATATATATATATATATATATATATATATATATATATATATATATATATATATATATATATATATATATATATATATATATATATATATATATATATATATATATATATAAATATATATACATATATATATATATATATATATATGTATATATATATATATATATATATGTATATATATATACATATAAATGTATGTGTGTGTGTCTGTGTCTGCGCGTGTGTGTCTCATCATATACGTATTCACACTGAGAAGAGAGAGAGCAAGAGCGACGAACAGCCACCCCACCCCACCCCCACCCACCCCCACCCACCCCCACTAGCCCGCCCATCACAAACGCCCCCCCCCCCCCCTCGAAATCCAGGCAGACATTCCGTCGCGTGACACAGGCAGACAGCGCCCTCTACACTAACGCTGCTGAGCCCAACTGCAGCTTTAACTCTTAACATCAACTTGACTTTCCTGGCGATGGTCGAAATGGAGGTGGACATTGATCGATCGTTGGGGAAGTGTGGGAGGGGGGGAGTGTCTGGTGTTGGGGGAGGGGGGAGGGGGTGGAGGGGGTGGGGAAGGAGGAGGAGGAAGGGGGTTGGAGGGTGGTGGGGAAGGAGGGGGGAGGGGAGAGAAGGTGGGGTCTGTTGTTGGGGGAGGAGGAGGGGGTGGGGAAGGAGGTGGGAGGGGGAGAGGGGTTTGAGGGGATGGGGGAGAAGGAGGAGGAGGAGGAGAGGGTGGTGGGAAAGGAGGGAGGAGGGAGAGAGGGGGATGGGGAGAAGGAGGAGGAGGAGGAGGAGAGGATGGTGGAGGGAAGGAGGGGAATGAGGGAGAAGGTGGAGGAGGAGAGAGGGTGGAAGGTGGTGGAGGGAGAGGGGAATGAGGGAGAAGGAGGAGGAGGAGGAGAGGGTGGTGGGGAAGGAGGAGGGGAGAGGGTGGAAGGTGGTGGGGAAAGAGAAAGGGAGAGGGGAATGAGAGAAAAGGTGGAGAGGGAGGGGAAGGAGAGGGTAGAAGGTGGTGGAGAGAGAGGGAAGTGAGAGGGGAGTGAAGGAAAAGGAGGAGGAGAGGGTGGAAGGTGATGGAGAGAGAGGGAGGAAGAGGAGGAGGAGGAGAAAGAAAATGCTGATGGTGATGGAAAATAAAAAAGAAGAAGAGGAGGAGAAGAAAACGAAAGGGAGAAGAAAAAAAAGAATAAACGGAACCAAAGGGGATAATAACTAACTTGGCATTATTGCTCCTTGAAAACCAGCACGGAGAGACGGACACAAATAACACCCACAAGAGGAAATGCAGTCGACATTTCTCCCCACAATCGCCGCCCCTCTCCCCTCCTCTTCCCTCTCCCTTTCCCCTTCCTCTTCCCCTTCCCCTTACCCCCCTCCCCTCCCACCCTTCCCCCTCTCCCCTACTGCTTCCTACTCCCCTTTTCCCATTTCACTTCCCCCTCTCCCCTCCCCCTCTCCCCTTCCCCTTCCCCTCTCCCTTCCCCCTCCTTTCCCTTCCCCTTCCCCCTTCCCCCTCTCCCACTCCCCTCTCCCCTCCCTCTTCTCCCTCCCCCACCCCCTCTCTTTCCACAGCCCTGAAAGACCTCTCATGTCAGCGGAGAGGTCACCCGACTCAGCATCATGTCAACGGCCGCCTTTTGATGACGAGACGCTAATTCATGTCACTTTTTTTTCCCGCGTCATCCTTCAGTCCTTCCTCTTTTCCCTTTGACCCAGCGCAGTCCTTTCGTGTGGGGGGGGAGGGGTTGTGTGTGGGGGGTGGGGGGGTTGTGTGTGGGGAGGGGTTGTGTGTGGGGGGTTGTGTGGGGGGGTTGTGTGTATGTAGTGGGTGTGTGTGTGTGTCTGTGTGTGTGTCTGTGTGTGTGTGTGGAGGGGGGTTGCGTGTGTGTGTGTGTGTGTGTGTGTCTGTGTGTCTGTGTGTGTGTGTGTGTTACGTGTGTGTGTCTCTGTGTGTGTGTGTCTGCGTGTCTGTATGCGCGTGTGCGTATGTGCTAGTGTGAGCGTGTGAGTCTCCATAAGCGTGTGGCCGTGTGTAAAATCGACCTTTTGCTAGAGTTTCCCCTTAAGCTTCCGACGCGTAAAGAAAACGATGTTTACTCGAAAAGAAAAACATTGTTGAGTGGTCGTTATAAGATACGGCAAATAAGTCTCTAATAGATGGTTTTTCGCGGAAGAATCTTGGTATACAAGAGCTTCTGGGTTCGATTAACCTTTATTTTGTAAAGGAGTTTGCAAGGAGAGCAAAGGTATGGTACGGAGAAGGAGAAAAAAAAAAGTTTCCAAAATGGCGGGAAAAAAGAATATCAAACGAGAGTCTCTTCCAGCTAGCATTAAAGCTTAGTGAAACTTTCGTCAAAAAAAATCCCCTTTAGTTTTACTTCGAAAAAAAGACATTAAGTTTTCCCTAGAAAAAAAGGAGAAAAAAAGGAAACAGAAGAGTAGTTTGACCTTAAAAAAAAAAAAAAGACGAAAATAAAAGAGAAAATAGAGGGCGCGGGCACAAAGAGAGGTATGCAGGGGGGACGGGGGGCGGGGGGGCGCGGGGGCAAACTCACTACAGATTTTCCTTTTTCACGCCGGAAAGGTCTTTGATAATGGTGATTTAATGGTTCCAGTCCCATTAACCGGAAGGAGGAGGGGGGGGGGGCGAATCGAGACCTGACCGGCTCCATCTTGGCTCTTACCTCATCGAAAATACATAAGTTCGAAGTTATTCCACGAATTTCTTTTTTATGTTAACTATTGCTTACTATTTCTTTTTCTTTTTCTTTTTTACGGAGTCTACACAAAGCCAACGGTTTTAGAGGTTCAAAGTTGACCATATTTACACTTAATTTAAATTAGAGAGAGAGAGAGAGAAAGAGACAAATGATAATTAAGATATTAGTAGTAGGTACGTAATACTCGCATTAATATTGATAAGTATAACACTGATATACTCAAAAGCAACGAACAATATACCCCTAACAGCGAAGTCAAATAAAATATAACATTAAATTTCCAACAACCTATTGCCTCACATACATAACAAATATATAACACATAAATATAAATAACTTCTAGAATAACAATAACAATAACAAAGATTGTATATAACTTATAGAATAACAATAACGTAAGCAGAGATACAAGCAATTATCGCCCTTATGGAAGTGAAGTCTGAGAAAAGATGGCGTCGAAGCGAACATCTTCTAAGTTCCCGGATGAGGGATGAGAAATCCCACGAGCACTAAGGAGAGAGTTTTCCCTTCCCCTCTCTCCCCTCCCTTCGCTTCTCTGTTCCTTCTCTCTTTTCTATCTTCTTCCCTTCCCTTCCTTTTTCTCCTTTCTATCTTCTTTCTATCTTCTTCCTTCTTCCCCTCTTTCCCCTCTCTTTGCTTCCCTCTCCTTCTCTCCCCTCGCTTTGCTTCCCTCTTTCTTCTCTCTTTTCTATCTTCTTCTCTTCTTCCCCTCTTTCCCCTCGCTTTGCTTCCCCTTTCTTTCTTTCCTTTCTATCTTCTTCTCCGTTCTTTCTCTCCCCTTCTCTTTGCTTCCCCCTTCGTTCTCTCCTTTTCTATCTTCTTCCCTTCTTCCTTCTCTCTGCTCTCTTTGCTTCCCCCTTCCTTCTCTCTTTTCTATCTTCTTCCTTTCTTCTCTCACCTCTCTTTGCTTGCCTCTTCCTTCTCTCCTTTCTATCTTTTTCGCTTCTCTCCACTCTGTCTGCTTAC
>NC_091589.1:8712181-8719681 GCF_042767895.1 Penaeus vannamei
ACACACACACACACACCAACACAAACACACACACACACACACACACACACACACACACACACACTCACTCACCCCCTCCCAAACACACACACAAACACATACACACACCAAAATAAAAACCCACTCACGTACACACTCACCCCCCCCCCCACACACACGTCTTGTACTGCATCCTAATAAAAAGGCAAAGATATACACATGTCATTCATATATTCGAGAAAGAAACAATGTTGCATTTTCAGTGGAATATCCTGGACGGAATTCACTTAACAATTCAAGAGTAAAACGGAATAGGAAAAAAGGGAAAAAGAGGGAGAGAGAGAGAGAGAGAGAGAGAGAAAGGGTGGGAGGAGGGAGAGAAAGAGAGAAAGAGAGGAGGAGAGAGAGAGAGAGAGAGAGAGAGAGAGAGAGAGAGAGAGAGAGAGAGAGAGAGAGAGAGAGAGAGAGAGAGAGAGAGAGAGAGAGAGAGAGAGAGACGAGGGAAGGAGGGAAGGGAGAGAAAGAGAAAGAGAGAGGAGAGAGGGAGGAGGGGAGAGAGAGAGAGAGAGAGAGAGAGAGAGAGAGAGAGAGAGAGGGGGAGGAAGGGAGGGAGAGAAAGGGGGAGGGGGAGAGAGAGAAGAAGAACAAGAAGGAAGGATTGAAAGAGAAAGAGAAAGATAGACATACAGACCGAAATATATTTACATGCATACATACAAACAAACACACATACACACACACACACACACACAACAGAAAGAGAGAAAGGAAGTCGGAAAAAAACGCTAAAAAAAAAAAAAAAAAAACATAATCCGAACATTCACACACAGAAAGAGAGAAAGTGAATCGAAAAATAAAAACGTTAAAAAAAATAATAATCCGAACATTCACAAAAACGGATAAAGAAAGAAAGAAAAAAAGCACCATTATTCTGATCTCAAAATAACCGCAACGCCATGAACACAACACTAATTCTACCGTTGTGGTTTGTGAAAATGTTCGCAGTCGTTCTGACCAATCAGCGCCAAGCTCCGTGTGAGGAAAGTGATGACGTCATGACCTTGGCACACTTTATTTCTGAAGATTATTTTTTATATTATTATTATTTTTTTTTTACTTTTTATTATAATTTTATTTGCTGCTCTTGGTTGTCTATTTATGCAGTGTTTAGTGTTGTTGTTGTTATTACTATCTTTATTATTGTTATTATTGTTGTTGTCTTACTTTTATTCCTTTTCTTGTTGCTGTTATCATCATTATTTCTATATCTATTAATATTATTATCATTATCATTATCTATATTGTTATTATTATCATCATTATAGTATTATTATTAACATTAATATAGTTGTTATTATTATTTTTCTATAATTAGAAATGCTATTAGTATAATTATTATTGTTATTATTCTCATTATTCTCATTATCATTATAATCGTTACATTTATTATTATCCCCATTATCATTATCAATCATCAATGTTATTACTATGATTATCATTATTATATCTTTTATTTTTTTGTTATTGTTATTGTTGTCATTATCATTATTATTGCTGTTATTATTACTGCCGTCATGGCAATCAATCAATGTATATTACCTTTATGATTATTACATTCATTATCATTGTTTTCATTGCCGTCATTACTATCATTTATAATCAATTCTATCTTGCTCATTATCATTATTGTTGCTTTATCCATTTTAGTTATTCCTATTACTTCCTTTATTACCACCATTATTATTATTATCATCATCATCATTATTATTATCATTATCATCATCATTATTATCCTCAGTATCGCTGGCATTATTGATCTAATATTTACAGATATTACTGTCTGTGTTGTAATTGTTCTACGGAAATAATTACTGTTGTTATATTCATTATAATTATCCTCAGAGTAACACTGAACATCATTTTTTTTAATATTGTGCGAGGCCCCTATTAATATTCGTTATAAGGACATGCATATACACTGAAATAAATGCATACCTATCAGTCTAAACATGACATTTCTACCGTATAGACAGATAGTTAAAAATACATATATATATGACAGACAGACAGATGTTATATACACTGAAATAATGCATATCTATCAATCTAAACATATATCCACCGTATAGATAGATAGTTGAAAATTATATATGATAGACAGACAGATATCATATACACTGAAATAAATGCATATCTATCAGTCTAAACATGACATTACCGTATAGATAGTTGAAAAAAAAAATAGATAAAATAAATAAATAAATAAGTATATATATATATATATATATATATATATATATATATATATATATATATATATATATATATATATAATAGGCACAGATATCATATACACTGAAATAAATGCATATCTATCAATCTAAACATATATCCACCGTATAGATAGTTGAAAAAAATATATATATGATAGATAGACAAATATGTATTTAAATCTATGTACATGCGTGTATATACGAATATTCATCGGGTCTCGTACCATTTTAACAAAACCGAAAGTTAAATTGGAGATAAGTTTCGTGTAACGTGTTCTCCCCTCTCCTCTTGTCTCTCGTCTCTCGTCCTGTTCTTATCTCCCCTCACCCTCTTCTCTCTTCCCTCTTCACTCCTATTCTTGGCCTCTTCATTCCCCTCTCTTTGCCCTTTCTTTCTTCTCTATTGTTATTTCCTCTTTCTGTTCTCTTTCTTTCTCTTCTTCTCTCCTTTTTTCTCTTGATCTCTTCTCTTTAGCTTTTCACTCCTTCTCTTTTCTCTTCACTCCTATTCTTGGCCTCTTCATTCCCCTCTCTTTGCCTTCTCTTCTCCTCTTGTGTTATCTCCTCTTTCTATTCTCTTTCTTTTTCTTCTCCTTTTTTTTCTCTCGATCTCTTCTCTTTAGCTTTTCACTCCTTCTCTTCCTCATTTATTCCTTTTCCATTCCCTTCGTTTCCCTTTCTTCCCCTCTCTTTTCTCACTCGCCACCTCCTCTCTCTTTTTTTTCATTCCCTCCCTTTTCCTCTTCCTCTATTTCCTTCTCTCTCCCTCTCTTCCCTCCCCCTCCCCTCCCCCTCTTCATCTTCTCCCACCTCCTTTCGTTTCTCATTCCCTTTCTTTCCATCCCCCTTTCCCCTCTTCTATTTCCTTCTATTCCCCTCCTTTCTCTTCTTTTCGTATCCTTCCCATCTTCTGCTCGCCTCTATTTCCCTATCTTCTCTTCCCCTCCCCTCCCTCCCCCCTTCCCATTCCCTTTCTTTCCATCCCCTCTTTCCCTTCTCTTCTATCCCCTTCCATTCCCCTATTTTCTCTTCCCTTCTCTTCTTCCCCCTCCTTCCTCCTTCCTCTTCCCCCTCCCCCTTCATTTCCATTCCCTCTCTTTCCATCCCCTCTTTCCCCCTCTTTCATTCTCTTCCTTTCCCTTCCCCTCCTTCCTCATGCTCCCTCTCCCCCTGTCCTCCTTTCCAATCCCTCTCTTTCCCCTCTTCCATCCCCACTCATTCCCCTCCTCATCTTCCTCTCTCTCCATTCACCTCCTTTCTCTTCCCCTCTCCCCTTCCCTCTCTCCCTTCCTCACTCTCCCTTCTCTTCTTCTATTTCCCTCTCTCTCCCTTCCCCTCTCTCCCTTTCCTTCTCTCTCCCTTCCCTCTCTCTCCCTTCCCTCTCTCCCTCCCCCTCTCTCCCTTCCCCTCTCCCCCTTCCCCTCTCTCCCTTCCTCTCTCTCCCTCCCCCTCTCTCTCTTCCCTTCTTCCATTTCCCCTCTCTCCCTTTCCTTCTCTCTCCCCTTCCCCTCTCTCTCCCTTCTCCTCTCTCCCTTCCTTTCTCTCTCCCTTCCCCTCTCTCCCTTCCCTTCTCTCTCCCTTCCCCTCTTTCTCCTTCCTCTCTCTCCCTCTCCCTCTCTCCCTTCCCTCTCTCCCTTCCCCTCTCCTTCCTTCTCTCTCCCTCCCCACTCTCTCACTTCCTCTCTCTTCCTTCCTTCTCTCTCCCTTCCCTCTCTCCCTCCCCCTCTCTCCCTTCCCTCTCTCCCTTCCCTTCTCTCTCCTTCCCTCTCTCTTCCCCTCTCTCCCTTCCTTCTTCTCTCCCTTCCCCTCTCTCCTTCCCTTCTCTCTCCTTCCTCTCTCCTTCCCCTCTCCCCCTTCCCTCTCTCCCTTCCTCTCTCTCCCTCCCCCTCTCTCTCTTCCCTTCTTCCATTTCCCTCTCTCTCCCTTTCCTTCTCTCTCCCTTCCCCTCTCTCTCCCTTCTCCTCTCTCCCTTCCCTCTCTCCCTTCCCTTCTCTCTCCCTTCCCCTCTTTCTCCTTCCTCTCTCTCCCTCTCCTCTCTCCCTTCCCCTCTCTCCTTCCCTTCTCTCTCCCTCCCCCACTCTCTCACTTCCTCTCTCTTCCTTCCCTTCTCTCTCCCTTCCCCTCTCTCCCTCCCCTCTCTCTCCCTTCCCTCTCTCCCTTCCCTTCTCTCCTTCCCCTCTCTCCCTTCCCTTCTCTCTCCCTTCCCCTCTCTCCTTCCCTTCTCTCTCTCCCTTCCTCTCTCCCTTCCCCTCTCTCCCTCCCTCTCTCCCTCCCCCTCTCTCCCTTTCCCTCTCTTCCCTCTCTCCCTTCCCTCTCTCACTTCCTCCCTCTCTCACTTCCTCTCTCTTCCTTCCCTTCTCTCTCCCTTCCCCTCTCTCTCCCTTCCCCTCTCTCTTCCCTTCCTCTCTCTCTTCCCTTCCCCTCTCTCTTCCCTTCCCCTCTCTCTTCCCTTCCCCTCTCTCTTCCCTTCCCCTCTCTGCCTTCCCCTCTCTCTCTTCCTCTCTCCCTTCCCCTCTCTCTCACTTCCTCTCTCTTCCTTCCCTTCTCTCTCCCTTTCCCTCTCTCTCCTCCCCTCTCTCCTTCCCTCTCTCCCTTCCCTTCTCTCCCTCCCTCTCTCTCCCTCCTTCTCTCTCCCTTCCCTCTCTCCCACTCCCTCTCTCCTTCCCTTCTCTCTCCTTCCTCTCTCTCCTTCCCTCTCTCTCTCCTCCCCCTCTCTCCCTTCCCCTCTCTCCCTTCCCCTCTCTCCCTTCCTCTCTCCCTCCCCCTCTCTCCCTTCCCCTCTCTCCCTTCCCCTCGCTCTCTCCTCGCTCTCCCTTCCCTTCTCTCTCCCTTCCCCTCTCTCCCTCCCCCTCTCTCCCTTCCCCTCTCTTCCTCCCCCTCTCTCCCTTCCCCTCTCTCCCTTCTCCTCTCTCCCTCCCCCTCTCTCCCTTCCCCTCTCTCCCTCCCCCTCTCTCCCTTCCCCTCTCTCCGCACCCAGCAAGTGTACCCGAGTGGCCGAACACGTGACTTCCGGTGGGGGAGGGGAAAGGGGGCCAAGGTGGGAGGAGAGGGGGGGGTGGCACAGGTGGACAGGAAAGTGGGCGGGGAATGGAAGGTGGGCGGGGAGAGCTGGATGGGCGGAGGGAGGGAGGTGGGCGGGGAGAGAGAGGCGGGCGGAGGGAGGGAGGTGGGCGGGGAGAGCTGGATGGGCGGAGGGAGGGAAATGGGCGGGGAATGGAAGGTGGGCGGGGGAAAGAGGTGGATGGGCGGAGGGAAAGAGGACGGCGGCGGAAAAAGGTAGGTGGTCGGAGGGGAGAAGGTGGGCGTGTTCGGGGGTAGGGGAAAGGGTGGGAAGGAGCGGAGGAGGAGAAAAGGGAGGAGAGGGAATGAATGAAAAAGGTAGAGACAGAGGGAGAGAAGAGAAGTGGAAAGAATGAGAGGGAAGTGGAAAGTTCAGGAGATGAGAGAGGGATTGACAGAGGGAAGAGAGGAGGAAGGGAAGGAGAGAGGAGATAGAAGAGAGGAGAAGAAGAGAGAGAAGAGAGGAGGAGGGGCAGTAAAGAAGAGAAAGGAGAGGAAAGAGGAGAGAAGAGTTGGAAGGAGAAGAAGAGAGGGAAGAGAGGAGATAGAATAGAAGGGAAGAAAGGGGAAAGGAAAGAAGAATTGGAAGGAAGCGAAGAGAGGTAAGAGAGGAGAAAGAGAGAAGAGCGGGGAAGGAGAGAAGGGAAGAGAGGAGGAGAGAAGAGCTGAAAGGAGAAGAGAGGGGAAGGAGAGAAGGGAAGAGAGGGGAAAGGAGAGAAGACTTGGAAGGAGGCGAAGGGAGGGAGAGGAGAGCTGGAAGAGGGGGGGAAGAGAGAGAGAGGGGAGAGAGGAGGTCGAAATAGCCAGGTAAAGCGACCACCGACCACGCGCATTCCTACCGTGAGAAGACCAGCTTATGAGAACCCAGTCGAAGTGTTGGAAGGACGTGCTGTTGGAAACGGACGTGGTGGAAATGGGGTTTTGGAGAGGGGGGGGGCAGCGTGATGGGAGAGGGGGGGCCGGAGGTAGGGGCGGGGGGAGGGGAGAGAGAGGGGGGGGAGGGTGATAGAGGTAAGCGCGTCAGAGGCATATCCAGTGTACCGCTGGCCGGCGCGACAGACGGGGGTGTTTTGTCGTCCCCTCTCTCTTCTCTCTTCTCTCTCTCTCTCCCTCTCTTGGCGGGTCTGTTTGGAGTGTGCGGGTGCGTGTCTGTGTCTTTTAGTTTCCCTTTTTTTCATTCCCCCTTTTTTTAATTATGATTTTTGTCGGTATTTCTTTCCTTTCCTTGTATGTTCTCCTGTTCTTATCAGTGTAGTGAATATTCACGATTCTCGTATATTTTTCAAAGATCAGTTTTGTTAGATTTTGTTTACCTGTCTATTGATTTTTGTTTTTTGTTTTTTTGTTGTTGTTATACTTGACTCTCCAGGTGCGACTTGAGTGCGCGCGGCGGTCCTTGACGTAACGCGACGTGGCAGTGGTGTATTATGATTTATTTTTTATTCCAGTTCTCCCCCCAAGAAGGCGTTGGCGCCCTCGAGTCCCATTTTCTCTAATTGCAAAGTCGAAACCAATAGAAAACGACGTTCAGGAGAGAGAGAGAGAAAACGACGTGTGACCGGAAAGGGGAGACTTATATATAAATATATATCACAGATAACGCTCAGACGAGAGGCATTGGCAACCCAGCAATAATGATAAAGAGTGACGCTATGTGATAAAAAAGAAAGAAAAAACGCAGACAAAGATAGAGACACTCTTACAATAATCATACCCATAATTACCGTAGGAAACGAGCGATAAATAAGAGACAGAGAAAAGGAAAAGGAAAATCGCCCAGGAAAGGGAGGGAGAGGCAGGAAGTTAAAGCCGCCACGGAGACCCAGCGGCAGGAGCGGCCCCTTCGACCATTCTTATGACCGCCAGTGACTGCTCATGAAAATTCCCGAGAAGGAGATCTTTGAGGGCGTCCGTGGCCATGGGATGCAAGCTGTCCAGGGCGCTGTCCAGGGGCGGAGGGGCCGGGGCGCCGCGCAAGGAGAAGGAGAAGGACCTGCCCGAGCCCCCGCCGCCCCCAGCCCTTGACCCGCGACTCCCCCTGACGGCGAAGCAGAAGTTCAACATGGTCAAGTCCTGGAAAGGCATCAGTCGCGCCCTCGAGCCCACCGGCGTCTATATGTTCTTACAGTGAGTCCTTCGCCGAGACGCTGAGCCAAAGCCCCCTCCTCCTCCACCCCCCACCCCACCC
>NC_091589.1:8739681-8749681 GCF_042767895.1 Penaeus vannamei
GGGGGGAGAGGGTGTGGGAGGGAGAGGGAAGGGGAGGGAGGGTGTGGGTAGGGGAGGGAGAGGGAGAGAGGGTGTGGGAGGGAGAGGGAAGGGTGGTAAGAGGGTGTTGGAGGAGGAGGGACGGGGAGGGAGGGTGTGGAGGAGGAGGGATGAGGGGGGGGGGCTGGGAAAGGGATGTTCCAACCCACCTCATTAACTGTTTGATGGGGGGAGACAGGGAATAGGGAGAGAGAGAAAGAGAGAAGGAGTGAGGAAGAGAGAGAGATGGGTATAGGGAGGGAGAGGGAGGGAGTGAGGAAAGAGAAAGAAAGAGAGAGACAGACAGACAGACAGACAAACCGAGAAAGAGAGAGAGAAGGAAAGATAGGGAGAGAGAGAGATAGAGAGTAATTTGAGATAGAGAAAAAAAGGAGAAAGAGATAGAAAGAAGAAGCCAAGGGATGAGAACTGACAAAGACGGAGAAAAGACAATAAGAGAGAGCGAAGAGAGAGATATCAAACAGACAGAAAGACAGACAGAGAGACATCAAAGGAAAGAAGAAGAGAAATAAATAAATGAACAAGCTGGTGGAACAATACAGCCCTTAAGCCCAATGACTGTGAAATGTTCATATTTAATCAAATGATGACATTAAAGTTAAGCTGCATTTTAAATCTCTTCGTTCTTGCTATTGATCATTTACTTGGATTACTCTCTCTCTCTCTCTTTCTCTGTCTCTCTCTGTCTGTCTGTCTCTCTCTCTCTCTCTCTCTCTCTCTCTCTCTCTCTCTCTCTCTCT
Organism: Penaeus vannamei; assembly: GCF_042767895.1. NCBI lineage: Eukaryota > Metazoa > Arthropoda > Malacostraca > Decapoda > Penaeidae > Penaeus > Penaeus vannamei. The sequence continues at coordinate 8,740,461 of NC_091589.1, forward strand.
CTCTCTCTCTCTCTCTCTCTCTCTTTCTCTCCCTTCTTTCCATCTCCCACTCTCTCTGTCTCTCTCTCTCTCTCTCTCTCTCTCTCTCTCTCTCTCTCTCCCTCCCTCCCTCCCTCCCTCTCTCTCTCTCTCTCTCTCTCTCTCTCTCTCGCAATCTCTCTCTCTCTCTCTTTCTGTGTGTGTGCGTGCGATCCCCGTACGTGCATACGTACGTGCGTACCTGTATGTTTGTGTCCATGTGTGCAAATACGTATACACACACAACCCTTCCCCTCCCCTCCCCTCCCCCCCACCAGAGAACACCCAAGCCCAAAAGCCTTTTTTCCTTCCCTTTTTTCCTTCCCAAACGTTATTTTACGACCAGAGCAGCGGCGCCCTTTGGCTGCAGGCGAATCGAGCCCTGGTTACGGTGCTGAGAAAGCCAGGCACAGAGCAGAGAATCCTCATCAGTTAACATTGTATTAAGGTCTTTCCATTCATTAAAGGTCTTTCCATTCATTAACCAGGATGTTGTGAGATTGGCGTGGGGCGGAGAGCGGGAAATTCGAAACGATGGGTTTGCATTATTGTAGAAGCGTGAAATACGGAAAAAGGAATATGGAATAAGGTTTCTTCGTTTCCTAAATGGGTGTAAAGAGTGAGTGAGGTTTTCTGTGATCTAAATATTAGATTAAACGATATGGCATGCAGATGGTTTAAGGTTAAATATACCGAATTTGTAGCTAGAGTGAGAGAGAGATTCGTTAAGGATGTAAAACAAGCCATTCAAAATGCAAGGACTTTTTAAACCGCGAATACAAAGGCATTAAAACATAAATAGCGCAGCAATTATCGACATATATGAAAAAAAAATCTCAAAAATACTTTTTACTGTTATAAAAAATGCATGGAAAGTATAGGAAAAGCAGATATTCGTTCATTATTTACTTTAGTTCAGGCGTGGTGGTATGTGGCAAGAATGCCTGAGTTGCCAGACGTCATTTCAAGATATAAAGGAGCGAAATGCAGGCTGCTCAGTTTAAAAATAGCTTTCGGATCATGTGATGTAAGTCGCAATTTACGGGTTAATGCTAAAGGAATATCAGTGTGGGAGTACAGCATTAATGGCATCAGAAGGGAGAAACCATAGTTAGGCATCACGGAATGGTTGCCGGGAATGAACAGGACAAATGCTGGTAGAATTAGTCGAAGTTTGATCTCTCGATACCATACAATATGTATATATATATATATATATATATATATATATATATATATAAATGTGTGTGTGTGTGTGTGTGTGTGTGTGTGTGTGTGTGTGTGTGTGTGTGTGTGTGTGTGTGTACAAATATATACATACATATATTTGTGTATGTGTGTTGCATATCTATATCTGTCTACACGCACACACACACACACCAAATGCATATTGACCAAATACATGGAATATAGTTCAAAAGTTGTTGAAACAGAAGTGCACCTTTATCAGGGAATTAATGACACGTGCTAATCTCATGCGAATATCATCATTATGAGCTAACATCACTTTGACCGAGTCTTCCTGTGATTTTATGATCATGTCCATGAAGGGTGTTTCTTTCTACGTGTTTGTTTGTTTGTTTTGATTAAGTGATTTTCTTTGAGTGTTTGTTGTTATTTATTTAATTTATTTTTATTTATTTGATTTGTTTATTTATTTTTGGTTGCTAATGCTAATGATGATGATTATAATGTTGAGGTTATTTGTAAGTTGTTGGTGATAAGTCAAGGCAGGCAGATGTCTAGAGAAATTTAGTCTTGACCAGTAGGTATGTTGCTACCCCCCCCCCCCCCGTTTGATAAAAATAATTCGAGTCCTTATTATTTGCGGCGTAGAATTTCGAGAAAGAACCAACTGGCAACTCAAGCCAGACTGGCCTACTCCGATTCGTCTCATTCTACTTTTTGTTTATTCTATTCTATTTCTTTTGTATTATAATCATCTGACGTTTGATTCTTGGATTTAGATAAACGCGAGTAATTTGTAAAATTCATATACAACTCATTTCTTATTTCTCTTGCCCTATGAACCGCTTCACTATATTCTAACAAGAGAGACTCAGGGAATCGGAATACTCCAGGGTCTGGGTGAGTTGCCAGTTATTCCTTTCATGAGATCAGTATTGACGCGTAATCGTATGATGATAATGATATCATATTAAAGGGATTGTTGATATATAAAACGGTATTAATGATAATAATAGTGAAAATAATGATGACAATTATAGGAAGAAGGACGATGAATGTAATGATGGTAATATTGGTCATATAAAAATGATGGTGAGGATTAAAAATATATATTCATCTAGTACAGCGGTTTATGATTTACATCGAATATGATAATGACGATGTCGCTAAATAACAACGATAAGAAACTAAAATTGCCCGGTTAGTATGTAGGATAATGATAAGACACACTTCATCAACTGAAAAATTTAATAAAACTCGAAATTTGATGAAGTCTCCCCCGAAAAAAGAGAAAACGGGATTATGACAGCCTTTCCCATTTTCTATAAACGTAGAATTTATTGATTTTTTTCCCGTGTGACCCAAATCTTTGATTGATGAGTCTGAAAGGAATTAAGTAAGGGATTAAGGAACTGGACACGTTTTGAATTACTTGAAAGATTTTTTTTCTTGCAATGTTTACTCTCTGTTTTTATGATATTTTTTAATCGTTTTTTATTAATATCATCATTATTATAGTTATTGTTATTATCTTTTGATTTATCATCATCTAGTACAGCGGATTATGATTTACATCGAATATAATAATGACGATGTCGCCAAATAACAACGATAAAACACAAAATTGCCCGGTTTGCATATAGGATAATGATAATAAGACACTTCATCAACTGAAAAATTTAATAAAACTCGAAATTTTACGAAGTCTCCCCCGAAAAAGGGAGAAAACGGGATTACGACAGCCTTACCCATTTTCTATAAACGGGGTAGAGGGACGGAATGCAGTTTAGCAACTTCATTAGCTGGGAAATTGAGGAGGATGCCTTGGGAGGTTTTTATGGAGGACCAATATTCTCTTGAGGCTTGAGGAGGAACTCTCGCTGGATCTACTTATCTGTCTGTCTATTTGTGTCTCTCTCTCTTTTTTTTTCTCTTTCTTTTCTATCTTACCATTTTCCTCTTTCTTTCTCTTTCTTTTCTGTCTTAACATTCTCTCTCTCTCTCTCTCTCTCTCTCTCTCTCTCTCTCTCTCTCTCTCTCTCTCTCTCTCTCTCTCTCTCTCTCTCTCTCTCTCTCTTTTACCCATCCTTCCTTCCCTTCACTTTCTCCTTCCCTCCATCCCACCCCACACTTCCTCAAACTATTTCCTCCCTCCCTCCTTCCTTCCTTCCTTCCCACCCAATCCCATTTCCTCCTTCCTTCCCTTCCCATTTCTCTTCCCCTATCCATCCCTTCCTCCTTCCTTCCAACCCTATCCCACTCCCTACCCCTTATCCTCTTATTAAAAAACCCTTCTCCTCCCTCTCTCCTTACCTCCTCCCTCCCTCCCTCCTTCCCTCCTTACCTCCCTCCCTCCTCCCCTCCTCTTTCCTTCCTTCCCTCCCTCCTTCCCTCCCTCACTCCCCACCCCCACCCCTTCCTCTCCCTCCTTCCCTCCCTCCTTCCCTCCCTCACTCCCCACCCCCACCCCTTCCTCTCCCTCCATCCCCTCCAACACCTCCCTCCCTATTCCCTCCCTCCTTCCACTATTCCCTCCATTCTTTATCCATCTGGAGAAAAAAAATTATTGGATCTTTCCCCGCGTGACCCAAAACTTTGATTGATGAGACTTGAAAGGAATTAAGTAAGTGATTAAGGAACTGGACACGTTTTGGATTACTTGAAAGATTTTTTTTTTTTCTTGCAATTGTTTACTTTCTGTGTTTTTTTCATCCTTTTTGTTGGTCTTTATTGATATCATTATCATCTTTTAAGTAGTTGTTGTTTGTGTTGTTTTTGTTGTTGTTTTTGTTATTATTAATGTTATCGCTATCATTACTATTTCTAGTTACTGTTTTTATTATTTTACTATTATCATCATTATCCCTATTATTATCCCCATTATCATTATTATCTTTATTATCACTATCATCTTTATCAACTATTATTCTTCTCAGAGAATTTAAACGAAACATTATCTTTTCTTCTCTTTTTTTCTTTCTCTTTTTGGGAGTATATAGCACATTTTTTCGGCCTCTTTGGATAACGCTGACAAGGATTATTGGATTAGTAATCATCTATCTCTCTCTACTTTCCAATCCCACACGTGATTCGGCCGTAAGAGGAATTAGCTGTAATCAAGGAAAGGGACTGGAATCCATTTTGTGGCGAATGTATAGGGTCGGGTACTCCTTGACGTCGGCCGCGCGATCGTCTTTTGTTCGAATCGGTGTAGGGTGTTCGTTTGTTGCGTTTATTGTTGTTTTTTATTGTTTTTTTCGCTTTTTTTCTTTTTTCTTTGTGTTTTTCTTTCTTGTTTGGTTGTTTTGCTGGCTGTTTGTCTTTTTTTATATGTCTGTCTTTCCGTTTGTTTTGTTTGTTTCTGTCTTTGTGTCTTTATCTCTCTCTCTGTCTCTGTCTCTGTCTCTCTGTCTCTATCTCTCTCTCTCTCTCTCTCTCTCTCTCTCTCTCTCTCTCTCTCTCTCTCTCTCTCTCTCTATGTCTGTCTATCTTTCAGTCCGTTTCTCTCTCTCTCTCTCTCTCTCTCTCTCTCTCTCTCTCTCTCTCTCTCTCTCTCTCTCTCTTTCTCTTCTCTCTCTTCTCTCTCTCTCTTCTCTTTCTCTCTCTTTCTCTTTCTCTCGTCTCTTTCTCTCTGTCTCTGTCTCTCTCTCTCTCTCTCTCTCTTCTCTCTCTTCTCTCTCGTCTCTTTCTCTCTTCTCTCTCGTCTCTTTCTCTCTTCTCTCTCGTCTCTTTCTCTCTTCTCTCTCGTCTCTTTCTCTCTTCTCTCTCGTCTCTTTCTCTCTTCTCTCTCGTCTCTTTCTCTCTTCTCTTTCTCTTTCTCTCTTTTTTTCGTTCTCTTTCTCTCTCTTTCTCTTTCTCTCTTTCTCTTTCTCTTTCTCTCTCTCTCTCTCCCTCTCTCTCTATCTCTCTATCTCTCTATCTCTCTATCTCTCTATCTCTCTATCTCTCTATCTCTCTATCTCTCTCTCTCTCTCTCTCTCTCTCTCTCTCTCTCTTACTTCCTCATTCTGAAAAAGTGCACGAACTCATGAAAAATATTACATGATTTATTTTACGTCTGTTGTCATTTGCGCCTTGTTCCGAGTTGCCAAGTATTCACATTAAGAAACATTTTTAGTGCATGAATCAGTTAAGAAATAAATAGAGCAGCTGAAAAATAAGAATAAAAGGAAAGAAAATAAACAGATGGATTAATTACAATATGAAGCATTGCAATGAGGTTTTAATTTTCGTTTTTATCTAAAATGTATCCACGAAAGCATCAGTCGCGAAATACAAATTCCGCCAAATGTAGTTTTTTTTTTTTTCAACTTTCCATTTACCATTTCGCATTTCCCTCAGAAACTTTTATCTGTTCTCCAAATAGAATGGAAAAGAAGATAATTTTGTGAAAGGATTGAGGTCAGGTATTCAAAGGTGAAAAATGTCGGATTTTCAGGAAAGTAATGCAAGTGAATGAATTTATCTACACGCACGCACACGTACGCACACTCACACGCACGCACACACACAAACTAACACACACATACACATATATACATGCATATATAGATAGATGTGTTTGTGTGTGTGTGTGTGCGTCTGTGTGCGTGCGTGCGTGCGTGCGTGTGTGTTCTGTTTGTATAAATTCACACAAATCGATAGATAAATATGAATTAATCGGTTGACAGACAATTTGATTGCGAAAGAAGCAGACAAATAGATAAATGATTATAGATAATGATGTACGTATACATAAAGACAGATTGATGAAAAAGACAGATAGACAAACAGAAAGTAAGAAGGAAAGAGAGGAAGAAAGGAAGTAAAGAAGAGAAAAATACAAATAAATAGATATGAAGGATATAATGGATGGAAGTATTAATATAGAAATAATTGTGTAATGAAGCCGCTGGGACGCCTCCTGGCCAAAAATAGATGACCCAATATGACCTAAGTCTTCTTTCATCTGGGACTCAGCCTCATGACCCCTCCCTGTCCCCCCCTGGCCTCCCCTCCCTCCCTCCTTTGACCTCCCTTCCCGTCCTCCCTTGATCTTTCTTCTTTCCTCCCTTCTCTTTCCTTTTTGTTTTGATTCCCTTTCTTCTCTCTCCTGACCTCTCCTTCCCTTCCTCCCTTGATCTTTCTTCTTTCCTCCTTCTCCTCTTTCCTTTTTGTTGTGATTCTCTTTCTTCTCTCCTGACCTCCCTCCGTTAACATCCCTTCTTTCCCTTCTCTTCCTTACTTAACCATCCTTTCTTTCTCTGGAAAATCTGTACGGTATGGCCGCACTAAGTTCGGGCAAATTGAAGATGATATTTTTGTAGAGGACAAAAAGTAATAGAGGTTGGTACAAGAAATGATCTGGAGACACGAATGGTAACGCCACAAATAAAGGGAAAAGGTAAAGAAAAGCGTCGCTCGCAGCCTAAGTCCACTCGGTGCTCACAGCCCAAGTCCACTCGGTGCTCACAGCCTAAGTCCACTCGGTTCTCACAGCCCAAGTCCACTCGGTGCTCACAGCCTAAGTCCACTCGGTGCTCACAGCCTAAGTCCACTCGGTGCTCACAGCCTAAGTCCACTCGGTTCTCACAGCCCAAGTCCACTCGGTGCTCACAGCCTAAGTCCACTCGGTGCTCACAGCCTAAATCCACTCGGTGCTCCAGTAGCTAAGTCCACTCTGCACTCTAGCGGCCAAGTCCACTCGCTCGGCGCGAAAGAACAAGTTCCGGCGCAGTTCGCACACCGTCTCCTGTCCGACTGCGCACCTACGTCACCACTACCTCACGACCAATCAGGAGGCGGCAGTTAAGCAGAGATTTTTAATTGCTCGTTAAATGTCAAGTATAATATTCCATATACTATGTTATGAAAATGCACACGACTATCGACTAATGTTTCATATATATTCACGTCTCAGCCCTTTTTTACTTTAAAATGTGTATTTTGATCCTCAATTTTAGCTAACTCATTAATATCCTTAACTGCCAAACTACTCAAACAATACAGTCGATCCGTAACACGCACATTTCTGGCTACACCGGTCACCTGCCCCATTCTTATTAGTGACAAAGGCCATTGTGTGTCATTTGTGTTACGGTGGTGTGCTTGACTTTTCTTTCGAAATTTAATGGAAAACATGAAGAGATCATAAAGTCTTTGCAGATTCATGGAATCATCCTAAATGAAAGAAAGTGTGAAAAGTGCAGTGCAATTTTCTGAACAGCTCCATCTTGCCGTGCATACTGAGGTGAAGAGAATGTTTCCCGGGGGGCGTTGGGGCAGTGCCCGAAGGGCACGCCCAGTCACCGCAACTTGGACAGTTGAGTAAAGTTTGTGTTGGTTACCGTGTGCACTTGCGCTTTCGCATTCGAATATGGCGCCATAATGGGACACATTTCGGAAAAGTCGTATTTCATTGCTGTCATAATTAACTTTAGCCATTTACTGACACTGAAATCAAGCTGGGCCCACTCTTTACCCCCCCCCCCCCAACCCCCGGTACCCCACATGTCCCCCAAGATTGTTGGACGGGGGCGTCTGTACTGTAAAGAATTACCCTTTCTCTTTGTTTCCCTTCCTTAACCTCCCCTTCCCTCCCTCCGTCCTCCCCCCCCCTCCCTCCCTAAACTTCCCCTTTCCTCTCTCCCTTCCTTCTCCCACCTTTCTCTTCCTCCCGTAACCTCCCCTTCCCTCCCTCCCTTGCTCCCTTAACACCCGTTCCTCTCTTAACTTCCTCTCCCTTCCTCCCTTGATCTGCTTTCCTGCTTCTCTTAATTCCTTTCTCTCTCCCTTGGCTTCTTTCTTCTTCCCATTCCTTTAACCCCTCCTTTTACTCCCTCCCTCACCCTATCTTTTACCTCTCTCCTCTTTGCCTCCCTTTTCCTCTCCCTCACTCAATCATCTTTCCTCCCTCCCTTAATCCTCCCTCTCCTTCCTTTCCTTCTCTCCTCCCTCTCCCCTTCCTTACCTTCCTCACTCTCTCCTTCTCTTCTTCCCTCTAACTCCTCCCCTACTCTCCTCCTCCTCCCCTCCGCCTCCTCCCTTCCCTCCCTCCCTTCTGCTCCTCCCCTTTTTCCTCCCTCCTCCCTTCCCTTCCGCTCTCCTCTCTCCTTCCCTCCATCCCTCGTTCTCTTCCCTCTCTCGTCCTCCCCTCTCTCCTCCCCTCTTCCCCACTCTCCTTCCCCTCCTCCTCCCTTCTCCCTCCATCTCCTCCTCTCCTTCCCTCTCCTCCTCCTTCCTCCCCTTCTCCTCCACTCTCTCTCTCCTTCCCTCTCCTCCTCTCTTCCCCTTCTCCTCCACCCTCTCTCTCCTTCCCTCTTCTCTTCTCCTTCTCCCCTCTTTCTCCCCTCTCTCCCTCTAATCCCTCCCTCCCTCTCTTCCCTTTTTCATCAAGTCTAAAAAGATAACGTGGCACTTTCCCTAATTCCCTCATTCGTCTTCGGTTCGTGTTTTATTGTTTTTTTTCTTTTTCTTTTTCTTTCTTTTTCATCCTCTTCCTATTTTCTTTTTTTTTTCTTTTTTTCTATTCTTTGCATTCTCGTTTTTTATGTTTGTTGTATTTTCTCCTTTTTTATGTCTGTCTGTTTGTAATTTTCTTTTTCTCTCTCTCTTTCTCTCTCTCTCTCTCTCTCTCTCTCTCTCTCTCTCTCTCTCTCTCTCTCTCTCTCTCTCTCTCTCTCTCTCTCTCTCTCTCTCTCTCTCTCTCTCTCTCTCTCTCTCTCTCACACACACACACAGAAAATTCTCCCATTTTACTTCCTCTTTCACACATCTTTTATTTCTTCTTTATCGAATTTCACTTTGGGTTTTCCTCGCGCCATTCTTCATTTTCTCTTTCTCACACATTTATCTAAGACTTTCTGTCTCTTTTCTGGTATCATTTCGTTGTAATTTTCCTTTTCCGCTGTTTTGTTTAATTATGTTTTATTTATTTATTTATTGTTTATTTAGCTTCGTTTATCTGTTTGCTCTACTTCTTTCTTTATCTTATTTTTCTCCTTCTTCCTCTATCTTTTCTCTTCCCTGTCTTAGTT
>NC_091589.1:8759681-8764681 GCF_042767895.1 Penaeus vannamei
AGTGAGAGAAAGAGAGAGAGACAGACAGACAGACCGAGACAGAAAAAGAGAAACAGCCAGACAGAGAGGTAGAGAAATAGAGAGAGAGAACAGAAATATCATAAAAGCATAGCAATTCTGCAGATACACAGACAGCCAGACAGACAGACAGACAGAAAGATATAGACACACCCATGCCCATATACCTAAACTAATATTCTTAATGGAATACCCATTGAATGACTGACGCACGAACACCTTATTGAAAATAGAAGGATGATATTTATCAAATTAAGCTGGAATCTCCCCCCTCCTTCTCCTCCCCCTCCCCCCCCGCCATGTTGTGGAGTTGTGTATATATTCCCGTGATATGGAGGGAAAGCTTTCAGATATGTAAAGGGATTTGGACATGTGTAAAATACGTACCATCGCTGAAAGGGGGGAGGGAAATGTGTGTTTGTGGTGGTGTAAGGGAAATGCGTAGGTGTTTGTGTGTGTGTGTGTGTGTGTGTGAGGAGAGATTGTGTGTATGTGTGTGTGAGGAGAGATTGTGTGTATGTGTGTGTGAGGAGAGATTGTGTGTATGTGTGTGTGAGGAGAGATTGTGTGTATGTGTGTGTGAGGAGAGATTGTGTGTATGTGTGTGTGTGTGTGATAAAAGTTGTGTGTGTGAGGAGAGATTGTGTGTATGTGTGTGTGTGTGTGATGAAAGTTGTGTGTGTGAGTAGAGATTGTGTGTATGTGTGTGTGAGGAGAGATTATGTGTATGTGTGTGTGAGGAGAGATTGTGTGTGAGGAGAGATTGTGTGTATGTGTGTGTGATGAAAGTTGTGTGTGTGTGTGAGGAGAGATTGTGTGTGTGTGTGTGTGATGAAAGTTGTGTGTGAGTGTGAGGTGAGATTGTGTGTGTGTGTGATGACAGTTGTGTGTGAGAGGAGAGATTGTGTGTGTGTGTGAGGAGAGAAAGTGTATAAGTGTGTGTGTGTGATAAATGTGGTGTGTGTGAGGAGAGATTGTGTGTATGTGTGTGTGTGTGTGATAAAAGTTGTGTGTGTGAGGAGAGATTGTGCGTGTGTGTGAGGAGATATTATGTGTATGTGTGTGTGTGTGATGAAAGTTGTGTGTGTGTGTGAGGAGAGATTGTGTGTATGTGTGTGTGTGTGTGAGGAGAGATTGTGTGTGTGTGTGAGGAGAGATTGTGTGTATGTGTGTGTGTGATAAAAGTTGTGTGTGTGAGGGGAGATTGTGTGTGTGTGTGAAGAGAGATTGTGTGTATGTGTGTGTGTGTGATAAAAGTTGTGTGTGTGAGGAGAGATTGTGTGTGTGTGAGAGGAGAGATTGTGTGTATGTGTGTGTGTGTGTGTGATGAAAGTTGTGTGTGTGAGGAGAGATTGTGTGTATGTGTGTGTGTGTGATGAAAGTTGTGTGTGTGAGGAGAGATTGTGTGTATGTGTGTGTGTGTGTGTGATAAAAGTTGTGTGTGTGAGGAGAGATTGTGTGTATGTGTGTGTGTGTGTGTGATAAAAGTTGTGTGTGTGAGGAGAGATTGTGTGTATGTGTGTGTGTGATAAAAGTTGTGTGTGTGAGGGGAGATTGTGTGTGTGTGAGGAGAGATTGTGTGTACGTGTGTGTGTGATGAAAGTTGTGTGTGTGAGGAGGGATTGTGTGTGTGTGTGTGTGTGTGATGAAAGTTGTGTGTGTGAGGAGAGATTGTGTGTGTGTGAGGAGAGATTGTGTGTGTACGTGTGTGTGTGATGAAAGTTGTGTGTGTGAGGAGAGATTGTGTTTGTGTGTGTGAGGAGAGATTGTGTGTAAGTGTGTGTGTGTGTGTGATGAAAGTTGTGTGTTTGAGGAAAGAAGATAACTAAGGTAATTCTTTAATGATTGTGTGTGTGTGTGTGAGAGAGAGAGAGAGAGAGAGAAAGGGAGGGAGAGACAGACAGACAGAGAGCGAGAGAGAGAGAGATGGGAAGAGAAAGAGAGAGAGAGAAAAAAAAGATATCTGTTAACACGGCCCATCTTTTCCGCATTTTTCTAAAGGGAATTTTAATTAGGGCCAAGATCAAAGTTTGGGGTGGGGGAGGGGGGGGTTCAGGGGATAGGGGGAGGGGAGGGGGAGGCATGGATAAGGGGTAGAGCCTTTTAATTGATATCATCATTATTTTTATGAGATTATTGGTTATCTTTACCATCTAAAGAGGGATGAATTGGCGATTGTCATTTGTTTGTTGTTGTTGTTAATGTCAATGTCAAATTCATAATGTATTATCAGGTACATTATTGTTGTTGTTGTTGTAAATATTGTTGTTGTTATTATCACCGTCAAATAACATCAGAAATTATCAGAAATATTACTATTTTTGTTGTTTTTACCATCCTCGTCCTCTGCCTCTCCCTCATCCATCAAATTCATCAGATATTAAAAGATATATCATTATTGTTGATGTTGTTATTGTTATTGAATTATTGTTGTTGTGGCTTGAAGTCATTTTTACTTCATTTGGTTTTCTTTTTTATTCATTTGTTTCGTCCATTTATTTCATTCCTATTTTTTTTATTCGTATGCATCTATATATTCTTTTATTTATTCATTTCTTCTTATCTTTAATCCTTTGTTTATTCACCATTCATTCATTTTTTTTCTTATTCAACTATTCATTCACTATTCTTTTGTATTTATTTACTTATTCACTCATTCATTCATTCATTATTATGCCTTGTGAATCCATTTAATTTCTGTAATTGTATTTATGTGTTATATTTCCGGTTCAATAAACTAATTGCAGTTAGTATAGATAGATGAATGGGTGAGTAAATAGATAAATTTGTGAATAGATAAAAAGATAAATAAATAAGCCGTAAGTGAATTATTTTTTAAAGAAATACTGTTTTTTTGTTCACATACGCTCAAGGTTCCTGAATACCCAGGAGTATGTGAACGAATTTTCAAGAGTAAAGATTTCAGACATTTTGTTGTGATTTTAATCTTAACATGTTTAACTACTATGAAGAAGAAAAAGGAGAAGAAGGAGGAGAATGAGGAGGAGGAGGAGGAAGAGGAGAAGAATAAGAAGAAGGACGAGGAGGAGGAGAAGAAGGAGGAGGAGAAGAAGAAGAAGAAGGAGGACGAGGAGGAGGAGAAGGAGAAGCAGAAGGAGGAAGCTTATGCGCAAACAATTCGCTATTTACATACATACTCATTTCCTCAATGAACAAGGAAAATGCGCAAAATCTTCTAAATCACTCAACTACCGGAAATCCACACCGAATTCTCTCTTCGCTATAATACTCATGAACTATAATACTCATGAACTCATGAACTATAATACTCATGAATACTCTATAATATTCATGAACGTAATTTTGCTGTGTTGCAGGGGCAGCGTTCCCGTCTTGCAATCTTGCTGACCTTGCACACAGGGGTTAATTTAGAAGCGGGAACAAGCAGTCTTTTACACAAAGAACAACTACTATAACGAATGAAATGAGTTGAATTATTATTATTGTGTTGTTTGTCAATTACATAATTACATGGAATTTTGCCCTTTCCATAGCTTTTTTTTTTTTTCTTCTTCTTTTTTGCCATAAATCCCCTGTTTTGTGGTTTAATAAGAATGAGATAGATAAGGAGGATTATTTCAAATGAATGGTATCAAAATAATATATAGAAATAAGACTTGATTATTAAAGAGAGACAGAACCATCGCACCAAATTTTTCCGAGATTCAAATACATTGCGGAAGTATAATAATATTCATTCCTCATATAAGTATGGAATTATATTTTGCAAGTGACTAGTTTTGCAATTTATGTGTAATGTACTTGATATTTGTTTTTTATTGCTAATTCTGCAAAACAGGAGAGCATGATTATTTTATATCTACTCGTCTGAAATTAACTTAATTGACTTTCGAGTTATTTAATTAAAGTTTGCGGAATATTGGATACGCGATTTATAATACAAGCCTTTGAAGAGTTAATTAGAACAGGTCAAACTTTGCGAACCAAGGACTTAGAGCGTGAGATATCGATTTAAAAAAAATACAAACTTGGTGATGGAGTCAATCGATTGCATTCGGATACAGTGAAGCTTATGTAAGATTCATATTTTGAGAACCCCAAAAGTGATCTTTTATTTTATTTATTTTTATTATTATTTTTTTTTTATGTTTATCTTTTTTGTCATTGGCTTACGTATCAACCAAAGACTCGCGCAATAAGCTTATGTAAATTTGTATTTTGAAAACCCCAAAAGTGATTTTTTATTTTATTTATTTTTTTATTATCTTTTTATGTTTATTTATTTTTTTTTTTTTTGTCGTCAGCCTACGTATCAACCAAAGAGTCGCCCAATAAGCTTATTTAGAATTTGTATTTTGAAAACCCCAAAAGTGATTTTTTATTTATTTATTTTATTTTTTATTTCTATTTTTTTTTCCTACGTACCAACCAAAGACTCGCCTAATAAGCTTATGTAAAATTTATATTTTTAGAACCCGAAAAAGTTATTTTAGTTTTTTTGTTTTTTTTCTTTTTCGTATCAATCAAAGACTCGCCCAATGAGGGGGGGTGGGGGCAAGAGCCAAAGCCACTGCCTTATTTCTTCACATCATAAGTGCCAATTTTGTTTTTAAAAATCGAGAAAAGTGCTCCATTAGTGAAGGAAAATATCCCTGACCTTTCAAATGTCTTTGCATGTCACAGGTATAAGTTCACAAACACATACTTGTTCCAGAGGTAATTTGAATATTATACCAACCAGAGATTATACTTTGGATCACCATGGCAACCAAATGAATTCAATAATACCAGTAGCTAAATAAAGCATATTTATTAGAAAGAAATATTGAAGATTTTGACGAATGAATATAAAATTTCAATGTCTCTTATACCAATAGTTTAGTATCACATGCTAGAAAGATCATTTGAAAATAATACCAGAAATGAGAATAGTTTCTTGTCACCATGGCAACCAAAAGAACCCACTTATATTAGTACATTTTTAAAAGTATATTTGAAAT
>NC_091589.1:8772181-8774681 GCF_042767895.1 Penaeus vannamei
GCATATGAAATTGTTCATTATTTTTGTGTGATGATATCCTAATGATTTTGTCCAAATGCGGGCGTGGGAAGCCAAATCCATTATTGGGGAAAATATATCGTTTGCTAAATCATGGGATATGAAAATAAAGGTGCATGTATGTGATTTAATTCTGTGAATTAATTTCTGTGAAAATAGGGGTTCTGTTTTAAAGTGTGGGCGTGGTGGGGGGCGGGGGCGGTAGTGTGCGTGTGCGTGTGTGTGTGTGTGTGTGTGTTTGTGCATGTGTGTTTGTGTGTGTGTGTGTGTTTGTGCGTGTGTGTGTGTGTTTCTGTGTGTGTGTGTGTGTGTGTGTGTGTGTGTGTGTGTGTTTCTATGTGTGTGTGTGTTTGTGTTTCTGTGTGTGTACATGTGTGTGTGTGTGTGTGTGTGTGTGTGTGTGCATGTGTGTGTGCATGGAGTTAGAACGTGAACATTAATAACAATAATCACACAAATCAATGCCTGAAAACTCTATGAAATCTTTCGCTTCAAACAAATAACAAAGCAACATGACTATTTTGTTTGTTTGTTTGTCTTCCGTCGGTGTATTTCCCAATAAACCCTTTGAAATAAACCCTCGCTTAGTCACCCTTCCCTTTCGGTCCCAGCGCGCCATTCAACCTTTGAACCACGCTTCGACTCTCGAATTCGAAGCACATAACCTCCATTCGAAGCGGTGTGTGCTTCGGGTAAAAGAGTCGACTCTCGCAATTCGCACACTGACAGACCGGGGACAAGGGACTACTTCAAAATCTCTCTCTCTTGTACGTTTTTTTTTTTAACCCTCTTTTCACGAACGATACAAGGTCGGTTTGTTGACATTCTAAGAGGCCCGACCTGATGGATATTCAGATATGTGGGTATATACACTTAAATAAAGGCATATCTATCTATCTGATAAATACGTATTTATCTATCTAGCTATCCGATAGATGTGTATGTAAGAATATTCCCTGTGTCGGGCCTTTCGCAAAGTGGCCGACAATCGCCTTTGTTCCACGGACACTTAGTCTAATGTTCCTGGTACAACCTTTGCCTTTGTTCTTTGATAACGCGTATTCTTCCTCTTCTTGGTACAACCTCTTCTTTTTCACATATTCTTCAGTTTTATTTCATTTCATCGGCATTATCTCATTCTTATTATCATGTCTTTTCATTGTGTCATAGGATTATTATCATATCATGTCTAAATATCTTATTCTACCTTATGCACGTTATAAGTTTAAGTCTAAGTTCTTTTTCCCGATGCTGCTGAGCAAGAATGTCAAGTTTTCCTTTCTCGGGAGTAAAATCTTTGAAAAATATCTCAGAAGATTCTTATAACTCCTTCACAAACAAATGGAAAAAGATATTAATCCTTTCTTTGAGCTCAAGATATATCTTTTCTGTGAGTTTTCTTCATCCATTTCCAAGTCTTTGGTCGTATCTTTATCTCGGCCGAGTTTTTTTTTTTTTTTTCTTTGACTATTCTTTATTCTTCTTCTTCCTCTTTTTCTCTTTTCTTCTTTTTCCTTTTCTTCTTCTTTATCCTATTTTTCTTCTTTTTTCTTGTCTTCTTTTTCCTCATTTTATTTTTATTTTTTTGTACTTCTTTTGTCCTTCTCCTTCTTCTTCCTAGTTTTCTTTTTCTTTTCGTTTTTTGTACTTCTTCTTTTGTCTTTCTCCTTCATCTTCTTCTCCATGTTCTTCTTTTTCTTTTTCTTGAACTTCATTTTGTGTTTCTCCTTCCTCTCCTTCTTTTCTTCCATCGCCTTCTTCTTGATGTTATTTCTGCTTCTTATCGTCACTTTTTTCTCTCTTTCTCTTTTCCTTCTGTTTCATATCGTCTTTCTTTCTTTTTCTCTTTATCTTATCTTTCTCAAGTTTTCTTTCTCTCTCTCTCTCATAGTCATCATTGATTTTCTGTCTCCCCTTTCCTTTCTCTTTACTTTTTTCCTGTTTTTTTCTAATGGAAGGATAGCAATAAATTCCAGTAATTACAGTCGATTAAAGGTTGGCTTAATTTATCTAGCACACCTTCCAATGGCAGTTTTAGCTTAATTATCCTTCAAGTCGAGAGATAAAGAGACAGATAGGGATGGAGACAAAAGGAAGAGGGAGAGGGCGGGGGGGAAGGTGGGAGGAAGAGGGGGAGGGAGGGTGGCAGGATGGGAGGAAGAGAGAGAAGGAGGGAGGGAGGGGGAGAGGGTGGAAAATAGGGAAGGTGGGTGGGTAGGCGAGAGAGAGAGTGAGGGAAGAAGAGAGAGAGTGAAGGGACAGAGTGTGGGAGGGAAGGAGGGAGAGATAAAAACCAAGACAGAAGGAAAGAGACAGAGAGAGAGAGAACAGACACACACACAGAGACAGACGGATAAACAGACAAATAAAGAGAAGAGAGAGAGAGGAAATTTAACAAAATTCATATATAATAGTATAGGAAATTATCTGCCACATACAAAGCACAAAAGGCTTCATTCTTAAGACAGGGAAAAACATGTTA
>NC_091589.1:8794681-8797181 GCF_042767895.1 Penaeus vannamei
ATCGAACAAATTTGAGGTTGAATTGAAATACAGATAAAAAAAAAATAAAGAAAAGAAAAGAGTATGTTCATATCTCTATTTTTTTCTTCTTCTTTCTTTCTTTCTTTGTTTCTTTGTTTCTTTTCTTCTCAAAATCCTAATTCGCTAATTTAGAGATTACCCCCCCCAAAAAAAAACATATATATATATATATATATATATATATATATATATATATATATATATATGTATATATATATAAAGAATAAATATATATGTATAAAGAAAACTACTACAAAACACAGATAGTTAGAAAAGAAATTGAATAAGATTTTTTTTTTTTTTTTTTTTTTTTTATCAAAGCGGGTGAGAAGTATCGAATCCCCCATGAGGTGGGATCCCATCCGTCTATACTCTTTCTCGGCGCTATCCGTCCCTGTCTCGAGTCACCAATTTAGATATTACCCCCCCCCACCCCACCCCACCCCTTCCCCAACACCATTACAAAACACAGATATTTATAAAAAGAAATGGAATAAGAATATAAACTTCCACAGCGGGTGATAGCGCATCCAATCCCCCATGAGGTGGGATCCCATCCGTCTATATTCTTTCTCGGCGCTGTCCGTCCCTGTCTCGGGTCTTTCCCTTATTGCTTCTTCCCTGGACAAGTTTCCATGGAAGACAATTAATCTGTCATTAATCTTCCTTCTCTTATTACTCTTATTTCTTGTTTTCTTGGCGCAGGTTTCTCTATCTAGGTATACATTTATTTCTTTTTCTTTCCTTCTTTCTCTCTCTCTCTCTCTCTCTCTCTCTCTCTCTCTCTCTCTCTCTCTCTCTCTCTCTCTCTCTCTCTCTCTCTCTCTCTCTCTCTCTCTCTCTCTCCCTCCCTCCCTCCCTCCCTCTCCCTCCTTCCCTCTATCTCTCCCTCCTTCCCTTTCTCACTTCCTCCTTCCCTCTTTCTCTTCCTCCTTCCTTCTCTCTCTTTCTCTCTCTCTCCTTCCGCCTCTCTCTCCCTCCTTCTCTGTCTCCTTCCCTCACTCTCCCTTCTTCCCCCTTTCACTTCCTCCTTCCGTCTCTTCCCCCCACCCTTTCTCTCTCTCTCTCTCTCTCTCCCGCTCTCTCTCTCTCTGTCTCTATCTCTCTCTCGCTCTCTCTCCTTCTCTCTCTCTCTCCTCCCTCCCTCCTTCCTTCACCCCCTCCCTCCCTCCCTCCTTCCCTTACCCCCTCCCTCTCTTCGTCCCTCGCCCCCTCCCTCTCTCCCTCCTTCCCTCACTCCCTCCCTCCTTCCCTCCTTCCTTCACCCCCTCCCTTCCTACCTCCCTCTCCCCCCCCTCCCACCCTCCCTCCTTCCCTCTCCCCCCCTCCCACCCTCCCTCCTTCCCTCTCCCCTCCCTCCCTCCCTCCCTCCTTCCCTCTCCCCCTCCCTCCATCGCTCCCTCTCACCCTCCTCCTCCCTCCCTCCTTCCCTCTCCCCCTCCCTCCCTCCCTCCCTCCTTCCCTCTCCCCCCCTCCTTCCCTCCCGACCTCACAACCTCCCTCCTTCCCTCTCCCCCTCCCCCTCCCTCCCTCCTTCCCTCTCCCCCTCCCCCTCCCTCCCTCCTTCCCTCTCCCCCTCCCCCTCCCTCCCTCCTTCCCTCTCCCCCTCCCTCCTTCCCTCTCCCCCTCCTCTCCCTCCCTCCCTCCTTCCCTCTCCCCTCCCTTCCTCCCTCCCTCCTTCCCTCTCCCCCTCCCTCCCTCCCCCCTCCCTCCTTCCTTCCTCTCCCCCTCCCTCCCTCCCTCCCTCCTTCCCTCTCCCCCTCCCTCCTCCCTCCTCCTTCCCTCTCCCCCTCCCTCCCTCCCTCCCTCCCTCCCCCTCCCCCTACTTTCCTCCCTCCCTCCTTCCCTCTCCCCTTACTCCTCCCTCCCTCCCTCCCTCCTTCCCTCTCCCCCTCCCTTCCTCCCTCCTTCCCTCTCCCCCTCCCTCCCTCCCCCCTCCCTCCTTCCTTCCTCTCCCCCTCCCTCCCTCCCTCCCTCTTTACCTCTCCCCCTCCCTCCCTCCTTCCCTCTCTCTCTCCCTCTTTCCCTCCCTCCTCTGCCATAGGATCTTGACCTTTACTGTCCTCCTTCCCTCACTTTTCCAGGGCATCAAGCAGCCTCCCCCCCCCCCCACCCCCCACCCCGCGAAAAGACAGCGAAGCACTGTTAAGAAATCAGAAACCGTTGAACTGGTCGTCTCGGCGATTGCACCTTCCCGCTTTCTTTTTCTTTTTCCGTTTTCTGTTGTTGTTTTTTGATGAGGTTGGCAATTTTTTCTTTCTTTCTTTCTTTCTTTTTTCTTCTTCTAAAAGGTGTAGAGTTATTTTGGTGTTGTTAAAGGTATTTTCTTTTCTTTTCTTTTCTTTTTTTGTGTGTTAATGAATTTGTAATAATGTTGTTTTAAGAGTTTTATCGTTATCATTATTTCTTGCTGTTATCATTATTATCTTTGTAATTACTAATGATATTATCATTATTATCAGTTTTGTTTTCATTATTA
>NC_091589.1:8825920-8830920 GCF_042767895.1 Penaeus vannamei
CCCCTTTCTCCAATTCACTCTTTTCTCTCGTACACTTTCTATTTTCTCTCTCTCTCTCTCTCTTTCCAACTATCCATTTTTGCGATTTTCTTTATTTTCATCTTATTTTTTTCTTTATTGTTTCCATCTTTATCTTCGTCTTTCTTTATTGTTTCCATCTTTATCTTCGTCTTTCTTTATTCTCCCTAATTTCTTTCGTGGTTTCCTTTCACTCATTATCTCTCTCTCCCCCTTACCTCGTTACAATTTATTGATAATTATCGTGAATAATACAAAAAACAACAGAAAAATACGAATAAGAAAGAAGAATAAGAAACAAATTGAAAATGCAAAAGAACAGACAAAGGAAATGTGAAAAATATGTGGTTTCCTCTTGTCTTTTTGTTTATTTATTTGTTTACGAGTCTGGAGGAGGTGGGGAGGGGGGAGGGGTGGGGGGAGAAGAAGGGGAGGGAGAGGAAAGGAGGAAGAAGAGGAGGTAGAGGAGGAGAAGGAGGAAGAGGAGGAGGATGAGAAAGAGGAGAAAGAGGAGGAGGAGAAGGAGAAGGAGGAGGAGGAGGAGGGAAGAAGAGGAAGGTAGAGGAGGAGAAGGAGGAAGAGGAGGAGGATGAGAAAGAGGAGAAAGAGGAGGAGGAGAAGGAGAAGGAGGAGGAGGGAGAGGGGAAGAAGAGGAAGGAGGGAGGAAGAGGAAAAGGAGAAGGGGGGAGGAAATTAGGAAGAAGAGGAGGAGAAGGAGGGATGAAGAAGAGGAGGAGAAGGAGGGGAGGAGGAGGAGGGAAGGGGGAAGGGGAAGAAGAGGAGGTAGGGAGGGAAGGGGTAGCAGGAGTAGGGGGAGAAGAAGGAGGAATGGGGGAAGAAGAGGAGGAGGAGGAGGGAGAAGGAGAAGGAAGAAGAAAGAAGAAGGACGAAGAGTGAGGCGAAGGAGGAGATTGGATAGTGTGGCTGGAGTCAAGGGAGGGAGGGAAGGGATGGTGAAAGGGAGGGAAGGATAGGAAAGGCGAAAGAGAGGGAGGGAAGGCGAAAGGGAGGGAACGAGGCGTTACGAATAATCCCCCCCCCCCCCCCCCCCGCCCCGCCCCCAGAGACCACGCAAGTTCATGTCTGTTTATTTCTTCCCTTATCTTGGCGTGGGCGGTCAGGTTTTGTCTTACTAACCGACCTCGCGAGGCGGGAGAATTTATGGCGGGAAAGACTAATTGGCGGGAAAATTTATAGCCGGGTTGCGTTACAGAGACTTCAAAGGCACAAAGCCGTAGCCCCTGACATGGAGGATCTCCACGACTCAAGCTGGATCTAGTGTTTTAGAAGAGGCGGGAAAGAGGTGGGAGGAGGGGAGAGACAGGTGGAAAAGGGGGGAGGGGGAGAGACAGGTGGAAAGGGGAGAGAGAGAGAGAGAGAGAGAGAGGGAGGGAGGGAGGGAGAGAGAGAGGGGGGAGAGAGAGAGAGGAGAGAGAGAGAGAGAGAGGCGGGGTTATATATGGACAGACAGGATGAGTAGGATAAATGGATGTATAAACCTCCTAAGGAATAAGAAAAAAAAAAAAGAAAACTGAACATGAAAGAGAGATTATATATACGTGAATGATGAATGTATACATGTACACATACATACATACATGGATACACACACACGCGCAAGGACACGCACACACACACACAGACGCACACACACACACACACACACACACACACACACACATATATATAATATAATTATAATTATATATATAAATCACACACACAAACAAAAACACACAGACGCACACACCATTATAAATATAAAGAGAGAGAGAAAAAAAAACACACGCACACACACACATATATAAAAGAGAGAGAGAGAATGATACATACATAGATAGAGAGAGATAAAAAAGACAGAGACAGACAAAAAAAAATCAGAAAGCATTAAAGTAATAAGTTCTATTCGAAAGCAATTAATTGTTTAAAGATAAACGAGGCCTCCCCCCTCCCCCCTCCCCCCCTCCCCCCCCCAATATTTCCTAATGGAAGGCAAAGCACTTAACATGATTCTCCTTAACCGCACAAAAACGGAAGGAAAAAATTAAGAAAAAGAAAAAAAAGGAAAAAAAAATAGAAAAAAGATAAAATGGCCTCAAGACATCCATTTCGAGTATGGTTTCCTCATCTTCAAGAAATTCGAAAATTCCCGAAGGAAGATAGACGTTTTTTCAATTTTATTATTATTATTACTATCGTTATTATTATTATCATTATCATTATTATAATTATTATTATTATTTTCATTATTGTTATTATTATTAATATCGATATTATTATTATTATTATCATTATTATCATTATTATTATTATTATTATTATTTTCATTATTATTATCACTATCATTATTACTATCGTTATTATTATTATTATCATTATTATCATTATCATTACTATTATTATTATTGTTATTATCATTATTATTATTATCATTGTCATTATTATTATTACTGTTGTCATTATTATTGTTATTATTATTATTATTATCATTATTATCATCATTATCATTAATATTATTATTATCATTATCATTATTATCATCTTTTTTATTAATTTGCTTTTGTCTTATTTCAACGTATGATATTGTTTCTTCTTATTATTATTAGCGTCTCATATAATGCCTCCATCACAACCTTTTTTCCATCATTATGTCCGTTGCCGTTTCTCCCTCACTATCTCCATCGCTCCTTGTCCTCCATCAATCTCCATCACGGGTTCTCCTCCATCAGTATCTCCATAATTGCCTCTCTCCATCATTATTCCTATTCCTCCATCACTCTGCTCTATTTCACTTCCTCTTCTCACTTCACCATCTCCATCGTCGTCATCATCTCCACCATAGCCTCTCCTTCACCATCATTCTCTTCACCTCCACTATCTGTATTCCTGTTTCTCCATCACTCTGCTCTATATCGCTCCCTCTCCCCCACCATTTCCATCATCATCATTATCTTCATCGTCATCATCATCTCCATCATAGCCTCTCCTTCACCATCATCACCATCATCTCTATTCCTGTTCCTCCATTACTCTTCTCGCCTTCACTTCCTCTTCTCACTTCACCCTCATCATGATCATCATCTCCATCATAGCTTCTCCTTCACCATCGTTCCCATCATCTCCACCATCATTTCCCTCACCTCCACCATCCTCTCCTCCCCTCTCCTCCTCTTCACATCCTCTCCTTCTCCCTCCTCCCCCATCACCTCCATCCCCATCCACCACCACCATCATTCCTCTCCCTCTCCTCCTCCACCCTAGCCTCCCCCCCCATTCCTACCATCACCTCAGTCTCTCCCCCCCACCCGATTTTCCAATTATTCCCGTTCTTGTCGTTCTTTACGTTCTTCTCGTTATTTTCGTTCTCTCCGTTCTTCCCATTCCTGTTTTTTTCTTTGTTTCCGTTTTTCTCGTTCTTCCCGTTCTTCCCATTTTTCTCGTTCTTCCCGTTCTTCCCATTTTTCTCGTTCTTCTTGTTCTTCGCATTCTTCTCGTTAATCCCATTCTTCTCGATCTACCCATTCTTCTCGTTATTCCCGTTATTCCCATTCTACTCATTTTTCTCGAACTACCCATTTTTCTCGATCTTCTCGTTCTTCCCATTCTTCTCAATCTACCCAATCTTCTTGCTCTTCCCATTCTACTCTTTTTTCTCGTTCTTCCCATTCTTTTCAATCTACCCAATCTTCTCGTTCTTCCCATTCTACTCATTTTTCTCGTTCTTCTCGTTCTACCCATTCTTCTCAATCTACCCAATCTTCTCGTTCTTCCCATTCTACTCATTTTTCTCGTTCTTCACATTCTTCTCAATCTACCCAATCTTCTCGTTCTTCCCATTCTACTCATTTTTCTCGTTCTTCCCATTCTTCTCAATCTACCCAATCTTCTCGTTCTTCCCGTTCTTCCCGTTAAGTGCAAAAGGCGGATCTCCACCTAATTACCATCACAGCTTCCGGTCGTTGGCGGGGCGGTGGGGGGGGGGGGAGGTGCCGGCATGCCCTCTCGTTATCCGGAAGGAGTGACTAGCTTAAAGGGTCTATTTCGAAGATGGAGGAAAGAAGGAGGAAGAGGACAGGGGGGGGAAGGAGGAGGAGGAGGAGGAGGGGAAAAGGAGGAGGAGGAGGAGGGGAAAAGGAGGAGGAGGGGAAGGAGGAGGAAAAGGAGGGGGAAGGAGGAGGAAGGAGGAGGAGGAAGGAGGAGGGGAAAGAGGAGGGAGGGAAAGGAGGAAAAGGAGGAGGGGAGGAGGAGGGAAAGGAGGAAGAGGATGAGGAAGGAGGGTGGATGAGGGGAAAGAGGAGGAGGAGGAGAGGGGGGAAAGAGGAGGAGAGGAAGGAGGTGGAGGAGTGGGAGGAGGAGGAGGGGAAAGAAGAGGAGGACGAGGGGGAGGGGGAAAAGGAGGAGGAGAAGCAGAAGAATAAATAGAATAAAAGGAAGTAGAAGATGAAGAGGAAGAAGAAGGAAAAAGAGAAGAAGAACGAGAAGTAAAGGAAGAAATAGAAGAAAAAAAGAAAAGATAACGATGACGAAGACGAGGATATTATAGTCCGTTTAAATGTAAGAGATGGAAATTATTATCACTATTATTACTGAATTGCTTTATCTTCTTTTTGCTTATCCTTTTTTATGAACAAATATTTACTATAGAGGGAGAAGAACTGGAAGGAGGGACGTGATAATAAAATAAACAACTTAGAGTAATTTAGAGATTGAGAAAAAAAAAATAGATAGGAAGGGAATTATTCATTCATTTGTTAATATCTTAAATAAAACATCAAAACCTTTTCTGTAAATATATTCACACACACACACACACACACACACACACACACACACACACACACACACACACACACACACACACACACACACACACACACACACACACACACACAAAATGAATGGGACATCAGCTGATTTGAATAGGCCTACTTTTGTACTACGTCACGTACGTGTCTACATCCTGTTCCACACACAGCGTGTAC